>NC_069509.1:98746841-98802825 GCF_027579735.1 Bombina bombina
TAATTCATTAAAATTTACAATGATGCTTCTTTTTTAAAATACTTACGTTTGCGTTGTGGAAAACAGACCGCTGATCCTTCTCCCAAATCTCCTACTGTAGTTAGCATATCGATAACAAATCCAGCTTCCTCTAATCGCTGTGTGCCCCCTTTGGTGTCCAGCTCGTGGGTAACGCAACAATTGGAGGAAGCCGGATTCGTCATCGATTTGCTAATTACAGTAGGAGATGTGGGCGACGGATCAACGGTCTGTTTTCCACAATGCAAATGTACGTATTTCAAAAAAGAAGCGTCATTGTAAAGCTTAATGAATTAAAGTGCCCCTGTTATAATGCCGGTGTCACGCCACGCCACTCTAGCTGTTGCTAGGGGCGCAACGTCTGCTACCCTGCTCATTGTCAGGGGCTTTGTTGGCTCCTGTTGCGTGCAGTGATAACACCGCCGCACGCTCCCCTCTCTGAAGCCGGTCGGTCTCCTCCTTGCCGCTAATCTACACCTATGTAAGTACCTTAAGTTACGTACATTCTCTGCCCAAGTATAGGTGTTACTTTGTGTGCTCCTGGGTGTGATAGATTACTGTATTCTGTATTGCTATATTGTTAATGAACTCTGTCTGTCTGGCTATTCTGCTTGCTTAACCCCTAAAGTACTGGATTGCCTCACTGTTAATGAACTCTGCCTGTCTCACTGCTCTGCTTGCTTAACCCCTATAGAACTCGATTGCCTCACTGTTAATTAACTCTGCCTGTCTGACTGCTCTGCTTGCTTAACCCCTAAAGTACTGGATTGCCTCACTGTTAATGAACTCTGCCTGTCTGACTGCTCTGCTTGCTTAACCCCTATAGAACTCTATTTCCTCACTGTTAATTAACTCTGCCTGTCTGACTACTCTGCTTGCTTAACCCCTAAAGTACTCGATTGCCTCACTGTTGCTGAACATTGCCTGTCTGACCACTCTACCTGTTTATCCTTTGAACCCTTGGACTGCCTTACTGTTGCCAAACCCTGCCTGCCTGACCATTCTAGTGGTTTACCTTTGGACTGCCTTACTGTTGCCAAACTCTGCCTGCCTGACCCTTCTACTGGTTTACCCTTGAACTGCCTTTCCACTGGTTTCTCTACCTGTTACCGTCAAAGGCTATCCTGTAGTCTTCAGTCCTTCAAGTGGTCTACCCTTGAACTACCTAACTGCTAATTCCCTGCCTGTTGCCGCCAAAGACTATTCTGCCTATAGTGAGTACCACTTACTTCATCTTGCAAACTTTCTCTGCTCTGGGATATTCCCTATCATTCCTACTTGACGCTGGGATAACAAGAATACTGGCCAAGTTCGGTCTAATAGTGGAATATCCCACGAGCATTACAGCCGGCACTAACTCCTTAAACTTTACAAACACTTTAAGTTATTTGCACCAAAATTGAAAAATCTTCAAATTAGAATAATTCAAAAACATCACTACTAAGTAGAACATAAATGGGAAGAAGTCTACTCTCAAATTTATATTTAGTTAGTGTTAAAGTTGAAAATGGTTGAAGGTTTTTCCCAAATATAGAAGAGATCTGGTTTTGGAACAAATGGTACAAAAATGACCCTGTACTGACAGTTTGTTACTTATTTTTCCAATCTGGAACTGCCCAAGAGGTTCATGGTGGCATAAGACCAGTTTAAATATAAATAATAAAAAGATTTAAAGGGTCAGATTCTTTAAAATCTCTGTAAGATTGAAATTTACCAGCATTTTTAATAAATAAATACAAATAAATACCCCTTTTAGCGGAGCTACCCAGTCAGGGTAGCCGGGGTATCCGTAACATTGGCTGGCAGCGGTGGGATCTGCTTCTTCCACACGATTCCTGCTGACAGAGAAGGGCCACAGTAGCTAGTAACTATGGAAGCCGAGTACCTAAGGAGAGTACAGGAGGCACTGACCCAGCTGGACGGTCCTGGTTCTGAACTGGACCAGCTGAGCTGCAGGAGCAATGTCCGCCAGCAACTATGGAGGGAGAGGCTTCAACAAGAAAAGGATTGTGATGGAAAGGTCCTCCCCACAGATAATGAGAGGTACTGGGTCCGGTGGGACTTGCAAGTGCTTTTCCTGGTAGAGCAGCCCATGGAGGAATGGCTATCAGAACTAGATTGACTGGTTTGGGCAGAGATGTGGGTGGAGGACGGCTATCGGGACCTCCGATGGCTCGCTATGCAAGTACGGCCATGGCTGGAGGATTGCTCCCCCACAGAGGGCTTTGGCTTCGGTGGCCCTGGGTTACTATTGGAAAAGTTGACAGAAGACCCAGAATTTGGGAGCGGGGCAGAACTGAGAGTAACTAACATTGGCCGGTATCCGATATGGTATCGCTTATTGTCCAAGAATGGAGACTGGAAAAGGCAGACAAGAGGCTGCTAAACCGAGTTCTGCAGCATGCCATGGAGTCTGCACGGAGCTGTGGTGCAGCACTCTGGGAATCATGGAGGTTGGCCTCAGATGAGTGGCAACAGAGCATAAGCAACCACGAGCTGCTAGATACAGATCAGTAGCCTGGGCCCGAGCTTATAGACCTGGACAAAGGAGCCACCCCAGTAGAAGCGCTGGCAACAGGGCAGAGAGTCGCCGGCCTCTGCCCAGCACCTGTAACAGCCCCAGGAAACCAGGGAGAGGAGGTAGGCGTCCTCCCTCCACTTACAGAGAAACCCTTGCAGGGAGAGATGGATGTCGGTCTCTCTCCCCAGCGGCAGAGCCATCCCCTGGGAGCGGAGGTAGTCATCCTCCCTCCCTGTAAACTTAACCCCTTCCTGGGGGAGGAGACAGTCAGTCTCTCTCCCCAGCGGCAGAGCCAGGAGCAGGGAGAGGAGACAGTCGGTCTCTCTCCCCAGCGGCAGAGCCATCCCCTGGGAGCGGAGGTAGTCGTCCTCCATCCCCGTAAGCAGAACCCCATCCTGGGAGAGGAGACAGTCGGTCTCTCTCCCCTGTGGCAGAGCCATCCCCTGGGAGTGGAGGTAGTCGTCCTCCCTCCCCTTACAGAGAACCCCTTGCAGGGAGAGATGGATGTCGATAATTCTCCCCAGCAGCAGAACCCCTTCCCGGGAGAGGAGACAATCGGTCTCTCTCCCCAGCGGCAGAGCCAGGTACAGGGAGAGGAGACAGTCGGTCTCTCTCCCCAGTGGCAGAGCCATCCCCTGGGAGCGGAGGTAGTCGTCCTCCCTCCCCTTGCACAGAACCCCTTCCTGGGAGAGGAGACAGTCGGTCTCTCTCCTCAGTGGCAGATCCATCCTTCGGGAGCGCAGGTAGTCATCCTCCCTCCCCTTACAGAGAAGCCCTTGAAGGGAGAGACGTGTATCGATATCTCTCCCCAGCGGCCGAATCCCTTTCTGGGAGAGGAGACAGTTGGTCTCTCTCCCCAGCGGCAGAACCCCATACAGGGAGCAGAGACAGCCGGTCTCCCTCCCCAGCAGCAGCACAGTTTCCCATGGAGCGGAGGTAGCAGACCTCCCTCCCCAGTGGTAGATCTCCTTCTCGGGAGAAAAGACAGACGGACTCTCCCCTCAGTAGCTTGGCAGGGTCTCTACCCTTTTCTTGTCCTGGAGTATTTCTCACCAAGGGCAGGCGTTGCATTGGGCAAGGAGCATAAAAGTGTATACAGTTGGTGCCCGAGCTTTACCTGCCCCACCAAGGAGCAACCTCCCCCTCCGGTCCGGGGTGGAAATACAGCCGGCAAACCAGCACTGGCTTTGTTTGTGGGTGGGTCAGCCGGTACTCAACAGAGTGTCACAGAGGGAGACAGTTTGGCCATGGAACTTAAGGACACTAGAACTTGTGGAGCAGCAATTGTTTGTGAGACGGCCTTAGCAAACTTGTTTGGGGCTTTGCATTATGTGACTATCCCTGCGCCCAGGGCGCAGGGTATAAACGCCAGCAGGAGCCCCCCAGGATGCCCCAAGATCAGGAGAGATGGGATAACCTCTCCCAGCAACCGAGAAGTGGAGGGCCACCGTCGGACAGCCCCAGGCCGACCCGTTAAGGGTCTAGCTGGGTTTGCCGAACTGGAGGGGGGGAGATGTCACAGATACCAGACAGCTAAGGCTACCCCCAACCCCTCCCAACCCCCCCTACAACCTCCCCCCTGTTGTTTCTCAGTGGTTTTGGGCTCCTCAGAGCAACCACAATCTCTGGAAGCTTTTGTTTGCTTGTTTTGTGAAGAGCTTGTGTATGACCAGGAAAACCCTCCTAGGCTGGCCGGGCTCCTGGAATTCCCAGTCAGCCACCTCACAGCGGACACCCGCCTAACTCCTCTCAGGCTGGCCGAGCTGCTGGATCTCCCGGTTGGCCACAGGACAGCAGGACACCCACTAACTTTACCCCTGGTTGCTCCAGCAGCCCTTTGCCCCAGAATTCCGCTCTTTTGGGGATTGTTAACCCCTAGGGAGGACAAGATCTGTGGCAATTATCAGAGGGGAGCTCCCTTGGGAACTGGGGGTTTTGGACACCCCTAACTCCATAACTTCAACGGACTGTAACTCCGGTCTCCAGTAACGAATCATGCTAATTTTTGGACTGTGGCATCTTGGGACCGAGAGCTTTAAAATTACACCCTGGAAGTGCTGCCGCTCCACCGGGATCAACCCGAAACCGCCACCCCTAGGTTGGGATTATGTGAGACTGTGGCTCCTATGGAGGTGCCGGGTTGTCTGGAGGGGCGGGAATGGCGGAAAAACTGTGGCATTGTCTTCTGTTCTTATCAAGATGAGCTGTCTGTATAAAAGGAGTGTGTGTTTTCAATAAAATCAGTTCCTGTTTCACCTGAATGCTAGTATGTCTAGTTATTTGGGTGGACTCCTGCTAAAATCACTTTCCTGGGCTACATAGCAGCCTGTTTCAGGCAGAGGAAGGACCCTCTGGCAGAGCTAACTAGTCCTGGTAGCTGGAGTCTGCCACAGGGTGGGACCCTGAGTACTGGTGCTGTCGGGCATCAGGGGTGGCTACAGGCTGTGGTCACTTGCCAGCTACATAGCTGCAGTCGGCAGGGAGGAAGCAGGACCCCTTTTGGCGGAGCTACCCAGTCGGGGAAGCCAGGGTATCCGTCACACACCTGATTTTCAAGATTGCTAAGTATGTTATATCTAATAATCTACTACTTATAGGAAAAGTGTTTTAAACATATTTATGTGTTGTCAGAAGCACAAAACATTGCTAAGTAATATTATAATATACTGATAAATTTACAACTTCTTACGCCTGAAATACAAAGCTATAAGTAAGAAACGTGAAAGTATTTTGAACTTACCGATGGAATCACTCAAAGTCTAGAACATAAAAAAATACAAGAGAGTTATAAAATGAACATATAGCAACAAACAGCAATACAGGTGGATACATAGGATGACATACAGGAGGATTCAGCAGTTAGAACATAATAACATAGGTCAGCAGTGTAATAAATACAAAGCAAAGTAATTAAAACAAAATTTATGCTTACCTGATAAATTTCTTTCTTTTGCGATGTACCGAGTCCACGGATTCATCCTTACTTGTGGGATATTATCCTTCCTAACAGGAAGTGGCAAAGAGAGCACCACAGCAGAGCTGCCTATATAGCTCCCCCCTTAACTACTCTCCCCCCAGTCATTTGACCGAAGGCCAAGGAAGAAAAAGGAGAAACTATAAGGTGCAGAGGTGACGGAAGTTTTCAATAAAAAATACTATCTGTCTTGAATAGACAGGGCGGGCCGTGGACTCGGTACATCACAAAAGTAAGAAATTTATCAGGTAAGCATAAATTTAGTTTTCTTTTGCAAGATGTACCGAGTCCACGGATTCATCCTTACTTGTGGGATACCAATACCAAAGCTTTAGGACACGGATGAAGGGAGGGACAAGACAGGAGCCTAAACGGAAGGCACCACTGCTTGCAAAACCTTTCTCCCAAAAATAGCCTCAGAAGAAGCAAAAGTATCAAATTTGTAAAATTTGGAAAAGGTATGAAGCGAAGACCAAGTCGCAGCCTTACAAATCTGTTCAACAGAAGCATCATTTTTAAAAGCCCATGTTGAAGCCACCGCTCTAGTAGAGTGAGCAGTAATTCTTTCAGGAGGCTGCTGTCCAGCAGTCTCATAAACCAAACGGATGATGCTTTTCAGCCAAAAGGAAAGAGAGGTAGCTGTAGCCTTTTGACCCCTACTTTTCCAGAATAGACAACAAACAAAGAAGATGATTGACGAAAATCTTTGGTTGCCTGCAAATAGAACTTCAAAGCACGAACCACGTCCAAGTTGTGCAATAAACGTTCCTTCTTAGAAGAAGGATAAGGACACAGAGAAGGAACAACAATCTCCTGATTAATATTCCTATTAGTAACAACCTTAGGGAGGAACCCAGGTTTGGTACGCAAAACCACCTTATCAGCATGGAAAACAAGATAAGGCGAGTCACATTGTAATGCAGATAATTCAGAAACCCTTCGAGCTGAAGAGATAGCAACTAGAAACAGAACTTTCCAAGATAGAAGCTTAATATCTATGGAATGCATGGGTTCAAATGGAACCCCCTGAAGAACATTAAGAACTAAATTTAGACTCCATGGCGGAGCAACAGGTTTAAACACAGGCTTGATTCTAACTAAAGCCTGACAAAAAGCCCGAATGTCTGGGACATCTGCCAGACGCTTGTGCAATAGAATAGACAAAGCAGATATCTGTCCTTTTAAGGAACTAGCTGACAATCCTTTCTCCAATCCTTCTTGAAGAAAGGACAAAATCCTAGGAATCCTGATCTTACTCCATGAGTAGCCTTTGGATTCACACCAAAAAAGATATTTACGCCATATCTTATGATAGATTCTCCTGGTGACAGGCTTTCGAGCCTGAATCAAGGTATCTATGACCGACTCAGAGAAACCCTGCTTTGATAAAATCAAGCGTTCAATCTCCAAGCAGTCAGTTGCAGAGAAATTAGATTTGGATGCTAGAACGGACCTTGAATCAGAAGGTCCTGTCGCAGTGGCAGAGTCCATGGTGGCAAAGATGACATGTCCACCAGGTCTGCATACCAAGTCCTGCGTGGCCATGCAGGTGCTATCAAAATCACTGAAGCTCTCTCCTGTTTGATTCTGGCAATCAGACGCGGAAGGAGAGGGAAAGGTGGAAACACATAAGCCAGGTTGAATGACCAGGTTATTGCTAGAGCATCTATCAGTATTGCCTGAGGATCCCTGGACCTGGATCCGTAACAAGGAAGTTTGGCATTCTGATGAGATGCCATCAGATCCAATTCTGGTGTGCCCCATAGCTGAACCAGTTGAGCAAACACCTCCGGATGGAGCACCCACTCCCCCGGATGAAAAGTCTGACGACTTAGAAAATCTGCCTCCCAGTTCTCTGCCCCTGGGATATAGATCGCTGATAGATGGCAAGAGTGAGTCTCTGCCCATTGGATTATCCTGGAAACTTCTATCATCGCCAAGGAACTCCTTGTTCCCCCCTGATGATTGATATAAGCTACAGTCGTGATGTTGTCCGACTGAAATCTGATGAATCCGGCAGAAGCCAGCTGAGGCCACGCCTGAAGAGCATTGAATATCGCTCTTAATTCCAGAATATTTATCGGTAGGAGGGCCTCCTCCTGAGTCCACAAGCCCTGTGCTTTCAGGGAATTCCAGACTGCACCCCAGCCCAGTAGGCTGGCGTCCGTCGTCACTATAACCCACGCTGGCCTGCGGAAACACATTCCCGGGACAGGTGATCCTGTGACAACCACCAAAGAAGAGAGTCTCTGGTCTCTTGATCCAGATTTATCTGAGGAGATAAATCTGCATAATCCCCATTCCACTGTTTGAGCATGCATAGTTGCAGTGGTCTGAGATGCAAGCGAGCAAACGGAACTATGTCCATTGCCGCTACCATAAGTCCGATTACCTCCATACACTGAGCCACTGACGGCCGAGGAATGGTATGAAGAGCTTGGCAGGTGATTAAAATCTTTGATTTCCTGACCTCCGTCAGAAAAATTTTCATGTCCACCGAATCTATCAGAGTTCCCAGGAATGGAACTTTTGTGAGAGGAATAAGAGAACTCTTTTTCACGTTCACCCATGAGATCTTAGAAAGGCCAAAACTAAGTCCGTGTGAGACTTGGCTAGTTGGAAAGTCGACGCTTGAATTAGGATGTTGTCTAGATAAGGCGCCACTGCTATGCCCCGCGGCCTTAGGAGTGCCAGAAGGGACTCTAGCACCTTTGTGAAGATTCTTGGCGCCGTGGCCAACCCGAAGAGAAGAGCCCAAAACTGGTAATGCCTGTACAGAAAGGCAAACCTGAGGAACTGGTGATGATCTTTGTGGATAGGAATGTGTAGATACGCATCCTTTAAATCCATGGTGGTCATATATTGACCCTCCTGGATCATTGGTAAAATAGTCTGATTGGTCTCCATCTTGAAGGATGGAACTCTTAGGAATTGGTTTAGGATCTTGAGATCTAGAATTGGTCTGAAGGTTCCCTCTTTTTTGGGAACCACAAACAGATTGGAGTAGAAACCTTGTCCCTATTCTTCTTTCGGAACTGGGCAGAACACTCCCATGGTAAAAAGGTCTTCTACACAGCATAAGAACGCCTCTCTTTTTGACTGTTTTACAGACAATTGAGAAAGATGGAATCTCCCCCTTGGAGGAGAATCTTTGAAATCTAGAAGATACCCCTGGGTTACAATTTCTATAGCCCAGGAGTCCTGAACGTCTCTTGCCCAGGCCTGAGCAAAGAGAGAGAGTCTGCCCCCTACTAGATCCGGTCTTGGATTGGGGGCTACCCCTTCATGCTGTCTTAGTGGCAGCAGCAGGCTTTTTGGCCTGTTTACCCTTGTTCAAAGCCTGGTTAGGTCTCCAGATTGGTTTGGATTGAGCAAAGTTCCCCTCTTGCTTTGCAGCAGGGGAAGAGGAAGCGGTACCACCCTTGAAGTTTCGAAAGGAACGAAAATTATTTTGTTTGGTCCTTGTCTTATTTGACTTATCTTGAGGGAGAGCATGACCCTTCCCCCCAGTGATGTCTGAAATGATCTCTTTCAGTGCAGGCCCGAATAGGGTCTTACCTTTGAAAGGGATGGTCAAAAGCTTAGATTTTGATGACACATCAGCCGACCAGGACTTAAACCATAACGCTCTATGCGCTAAAATGGCAAAACCTGAATTCTTTGCCGCTAACTTAGCAAGATGAAAAGCGGTGTCTGTAATAAAAGAATTAGCTAGCTTAAGAGCCCTAATTCTATCCAGAATATCATCTAGTGGGGTCTCCACCTGAAGAGCCTCTTCTAGAGCCTCAAACCAAAAGGCAGCTGCAGTGGTTACAGGAACAATGCACGCTATAGGCTGAAGAAGAAAACCCTGATGAACAAAAATTTTCTTTAGGAGACCCTCTAATTTTTTAGCCATAGGATCTATGAAAGCACAACTGTCTTCAATAGGTATAGTTGTACGCTTAGCCAGAGTAGAAATAGCTCCATCCACCTTAGGGACCGTCTGCCATGAGTACCGCATGGTGTCAGATATGGGAAACATCTTCTTAAAAACAGGAGGGGGAGCGAACGGAATACCTGGTCTATCCCACTCCTTAGTAACAATGTCTGAAATCCTCTTAGGGACCGGAAAAACATCAGTGTAAACAGGAACCTCTAAAAATGTGTCCATTTTACACAATTTCTCTGGAACTACAATAGGGTCACAATCATCCAGAGTCGCTAAAACCTCCCTGAGCAATAAACGGAGGTGTTCTAGCTTAAATTTAAATGCCGTCATATCTGAATCTGTCTGAGGGAACATTTTTCCTGAATCAGAAATCTCTCCCTCAGAGAGTAAATCTCTCATCCCTACCTCTGAACATTGGGAGGGAATATTAGATATGGCTACTAAAGCGTCAGAAGGCTCAGCATTCATTCTTACCCCAGAGCTACTGCTCTTCCCTTGCAACCCAGGCAGTTTAGATAAAACCTCTGTGAGGGTAGTATTCATAACTGAGGCCATATCTTGCAAGGTAAAAGAATTGGACGAACTAGAGGTACTTGGCGTCACTTGTGCGGGCGTTAACGGTTGTGACACTTGGGGAGAACTAGATGGCAAAACCTGATTTCCTTCTTTCTGAGAATCATCCAGTGCCAAACTTTTATAGGTCAAGATATGCTGTTTGCAATTTATAGACATATCAGTAAAAGTGGGACACATTCTAAGAGGGGGTTCCACAATGGCTTCTAAACAAATTGAACAATGAGTTTCCTCAGTGTCAGACATGTTGAACAGGCTAGTAATGAGACAAGCAAGCTTGGAAAACACCTTATTTAATGAAAAAACAATAATTTTCAAAAACGGTACTGTGCCTTTAAGAGAAAAAAAGACATACACAAACTGCAAAACTGCTTAAAATTACTTCAAAATTTCTGAATTTTTTGCAGTAGACACACTAAGCTATGGTAAGATTGCACCACAAGAAATTTAACATTTAACCCCCAAATAAGAAAACCGGATTGACAAAGTGCCAAAAACCGGTAAAAACCCCTGTCAGCACCTTGCCACAGCTCTACTGTGGAGCCTACCTGCCCTTAGGGGTTGATAATGTGGGGATAAAGCTTCAATTAGGCCAAGAAGTTCCCCAGGACCCTCTGGTTGAAGTTTGCTGCTTGTCTATGGAAAACAAGTGCGCAACTGAGGCGCAAAATTAGGCCACGCCCACCGCACTCAATGTTACTAATGCCTTTATAAAAATCTACCAAGTGATTTTTCAGCCATGTGGGTTATCAAAAACCCCAAAAAGGCCAAGTGTACCCTCATACAGTTGTCCCTTCAGATAATAAAAAACGTTACTCCTAGAACACACAAACATTTGTAATAAATCATTCAAACTGAGTGCCCATAAATTAAGCCCTTTATGCAAGCTAGTAAAGCCCCTTCTAAGACTAGGATTATTGCTTACCCTTCCCCTTATGGGGATACTGTCAGCCTTTCTGAGTTATCACAGTCTCTGCAGAAAAAATGACTAAACATACCTCATTGCTGTATAGCAAGAAACCGTTCCTCACACTGAAGTTTTCCTGTACTCCTCAGCCTCTGTGGGAACAGCAGTGGACCTTAGTTACAAATGCTAAGATCATCATCCTCCAGGCAGAAATCTTCATCTATCTCCTGCCTGAGAGTAAATAGTACAACACCAGTACCATTTAAAAATAACAAACTTTTGCTTGAAGATAAAATAAAAACTAACAGTTTATCACCTCTTTCACTTTATCCTTCCTGCTTAGAGCCGGCAAAGAGAATGACTGGGGGGGGTGGAGATAAGGGAGGAGCTATATAGACAGCTCTGCTGTGGTGCTCTCTTTGCCACTTCCTGTTAGGAAGGATAATATCCCACAAGTAAGGATGAATCCGTGGACTCGGTACATCTTGCAAAAGAAATAACATTTAAACTCCGCCCCTCCTTGTTTTATATGAGGACATATTCTTATATACTAACTTGCTGCAGAAAGGGTACTGTTATAATCAGCAGAGTATAGACCGATGTACTTTAGAGAACGTTATCTATAATTAAGTTATTAGAATACATAATATTTAGAAAACAATACGTTTGCATAATCGTGTTATTAGTGGTGGCCATCTTTGGAGCTGGCTCATATGATCAACTAAAAATGTTACCAATCAGAAATATAGAATTTAGCAGATTGAGAAAAGTTTCAGGTGTTAAACATTTTATATAATAGTAATTTAAAAACAAAAAAGAAAACAGCTAAAAATCATATTTAGCTGAGACCTAACAAAATGTGATGGTGGAATATTACTTTGCAGTTAAATTCTATAAATAAATAGCAATTTTAATGCACGTGACTGTGATTCCCTTAACTGTTTTTAATTTACTTTTTAGTTAAACATAAAATACCCCTTCCTTATATAAGAGCTAAGGGCCCTACCTCTGAGAGTGACTCTACATCTCCGTCATAGCCATCAGATGATGTTATTGGACCTGTTTGAAAAATACATATTTGTTATACATTAGATGTGTACTAGAGAATACCTAAATATATTAATAATGTGCAGAAAACAAACACAATGAAGAACAATGTAGTTATATTTTATTTTATGCTATGGTAAAAGGTTTATCCGTATTTAATATGAAAGTAATTTAGTATCAACCCCTCCTTTAATAGGAGAAAATTGACACCTCAAAGTTACATTTACTTAAAATGTGCTTTAAAAATAAAATCCCAAAAACCCCAATATGTGATGTAAAATTAAACAAATATACATAAATAAAAAAAGAACACAAAATCAAACAAACATTACCCCCAAAAAAACTGTAAATTATTTATATTTGCAACATATTTAAGATGACTAATACGGCTAAGGTAGAGATTTATCAAGAGGTAAATGCCCCTATTGGTTCCAGGCTCACTCATTTGTGTCTGCAACTGATATTTCTAAAGCAATGGTGCTTCCTAAACACTCGCTGCTAACAGAGTTTACAGATGAAAATCACCCCTGACTGATGCAACTGGGGTGATTGAAAAACTACTCAACCAATTGCACAAGTGTAGGGAGCAGCACTGAATGCGCCTCACAAATTACACTCTCGGGGGTCAGGCTAAAGGATAAATCTGCCCCTAAGTGTTTTATACATTTATAATTTATTGAATACACAAAATTCTATCTACTAGTGATCAGGAACTTTAAAAGTAAACTTACGGCTAACGCTCTTAGAAGCTGCAGAGACCTAAAATGAAATAGGGAAAGAGTAAAAGGCAGTTGTAAAACAAAATGATATTATTAATTATAATAACAATAATACTAATTGTTTTTGTAACAAAATATTTTCATTTGCTTTGCACTGAAGAACAGATTCTACGACAAGGAAGACTGAAAATCTATTGTGTGATTTGTACACCTCTGCCATAATCAGTATATAGAGAGTTGCTTTTACTTTGCTGAATGTTGGTAAAAATAATAATTTTACTATAATAAATAACTTTTATAAATGTTATTGTCTTTTTGCATTTTTAGGGATCAACTTTGGGGTTTTGTCAACATCCTTCCTATTAATATTTTATTTTAAAAACAAACAAGCAGATCTCTTTAATTATTATATTGTAAGTTTATTATGAGAAGTACTTATATACGGCTAGATTACGAGTTTTGCGTTATGAGCCACTCGGTGCTAACTTGCAAGTTATTGTTACCGCTCACCTCCCTATAGCGATGCTATTACAGGTTTGCAAAAACCCAGCGTTAGCAGGCAATAAGTCAGTGTTGAGCAAAATGTATCTGTAAAATAAAACCTAACCTGAGTTACAATAACACCTAACCTTACACTACAATTACATCAATTACATTAATTAAATACAATTAACTATATTACAAAAAAAACAAACACTAAATTACACAAAATAAAACAGAAATTATAAAATATTTAAATTAATTACACCTAATCTAATAGCCCTATCAAAAAAAAGCCCCCCCCCCAAATAAAAAAAACCTTAGCCTAAACTAAACTAACAATAGACCCAAAGAAATCAGCTCTTTTACCTGTAAAAAAAATACAAACAACCCCCCACAGTAAAACCCACACAACCAACCCCCCAAATAAAATACTATCTAAAAAACCTAAGCTCCCCATTGGCCTGAAAAGGGCATTTGGATGGGCATTGCCCTTAAAAATGCATTTTGCTCTTTTTCCACCCAAACCCTAAGCTAAAAATAAAACCCACCCAATAAATCCTTAAAAAAAACTAACACTAACCCCCGAAGATCCACTTACAGTTTTTGAAGACCCAACGACCATCCTCAATGAAGCGGCAGAAGTCCTCAGCAAAGCCAGCAGAAGTCTTCATCCAAGCGGGCCAAAGTCTTCATCCAAGCCGGCAGAAGTTTTCAACCAGGCGGCATCTTCTATCTTCATCAATACCGGCGCGGAGCGGCTCCATCTTCAAGACATCCGGCGCGGAGCATCCTCTTCTTCCGATGGCTAACGAAGAATGAAGATTCCTTTAAGGGACGTCATCCAAGATGGCGTCCCTTGAATTCCGATTGGCTGATAGAATTCTATCAGCCAATCGGAATTAAAGGTAAAAAATCCTATTGGCTGATGCAATCAGTCAATAGGATTGAGCTTCAATCCTATTGGCTGATCCAATCAGACAATAGGATTGAGCTCGCATTCAATTGGAATTCAAGGGACGCCATCTTGGATGACGTCCCTTAAAGGAACCTTCATTCTTCGTTAGCCGTCGGAAGAAGAGGATGCTCCGCGCCGGATGTCTTGAAGATGGAGCCGCTTTGCGCCGGATGGATGAAGATAGAAGATGCCGTCTGGATGAAGACTTCTGCCCGCTTGGCTGAAGACTTCGGCCCGCTTGGATGAAGACCTCTGCCGGCTTCGCTGAGGACTTCTGCCACTTCATTGAGGATGGATGTCGGGTCTTCAAAAACTGTAAGTGGATCTTCGGGGTTAGTGTTAGTTTTTTTTAAGGGTTTAATGGGTGGGTTTTATTTTTAGCTTAGGGTTTGGGCCTGCAAAAGAGCTAAATGCCCTTTTAAGGGCAATGATCATCCAAATGCCCTTTTCAGGGAAATGGGGAGCGTAGGTTTTTTAGATAGGATTTTATTTGGGGGGTTTGGTTGTGTGGGTGGTGGGTTTTACTGTTGGGGGAT
Source organism: Bombina bombina (assembly GCF_027579735.1). NCBI lineage: Eukaryota > Metazoa > Chordata > Amphibia > Anura > Bombinatoridae > Bombina > Bombina bombina. The sequence continues at coordinate 98,761,506 of NC_069509.1, forward strand.
GTTTGTATTTTTTTTTTTACAGGTAAAAGAGCTGATTTCTTTGGGGCAATGCCCCACAAAAGGCCCTTTTAAGGGCTATTGGTAGTTTAGTTTAGGGTTTAGTTAAGGGTTTTTTTATTTGGGGGGGGGGATTTTTTATTTTGATAGGGCTATTAGATTAGGTGTAATTAGTCTAAATATCTGATCATTTCTTTTTTTATTTTGTGTAATTTAGTGTTTTTTTTGTAATTTAGTTAATTCTATTTAATTAATGCAATTGATTTAATTTTAGTGTAAGGTTAGGTGTTAGTGTAAGCCTGGTTAGGTTTATTTTACAGGTAAATTTGTATTTATTTTAGCTAGGTAGTTAGTAAATAGTTAATAACTATTTAGTAACTATTCTACCTAGTTAAAATAAATACAAACTTGCCTGTGAAATAAAAATAAACCTTAAGCTAGCTAAAATGTAACTATTAGTTATATTGTAGCTAGCTTAGGGTTTATTTTACAGGTAGGTATTTAGTTTTAAATAGGAATTATTTAGTTATTAATAGTAGGTTTTATTTAGATTTATTTTAATTATATTAAAGTTAGTGCGTGTTAGAGTTAGACTTAGGGGTTAATAACTTTAGTATAGTGGTGGCGACGTTGGGGGTGGCAGATTAGGGGTTAATAAGTGTAGGTAAATTGCGGCGACATTGGGGGTGGGAGATTAGAGGTTAATAACATTATGTAGGTGTCTGCGATGTTGGGGGCAGCAGATTAGGGGTAAATAAGTATAATGTAGGTGTTGGCGTTGTCAGGGGCAGCAGATTAGGGGTTAATAAGTAAAATGTATGTGTCGGCGATGTTGGGGCAGCAGATTAGGGGTTAATAAGTGTAAGATTAGGGGTGTTAGACTCGGGGTTCATGTTAGGGTGTTAGGTGTAAACATAAATTTTGTTTCCCCATAGGAATCAATGGGGCTGCGTTACGGATCTTTACGCTGCTTTTTTGCAGGTGTTAGGCTTTTTTTCAGCCTGCTCTCCCCATTGATGTCTAAGGGGAAATCGTGCACGAGCACGTAAAACCAGCTCACCGCAACTTTCAGTAGCGCTGGTATTGGAGTGCGGTATGGGGCTCAATTTTGCTCTACGCTCACTTCTTGCCTAATTTTGTAAACCTGTAATAGCAGCGCTGTAGGGAAGTGAGCAGTGCAAATAACTTGCAAGTTAGTACCGCACCGCTCATAACGCAAAACTCGTAATCTAGCCGATAGTTATTTAAAGTAATTGATAATGCACCTTCTGCTTTAGCGCAGTTTCTCAAGTGCACGTTCAGGGTAAGCACGCAAGTGAAAGCCAGGAAATTATTTTGTAGTGTGCACCATAGAAGTCTATGTAGAAAGGGAGTTAGCACGACTGCGCTATCTGACCTCCAATGCTCCAAAATGCTATGGATTTCTTAATCACAATAAGGGATCAATAGAACTAATACTTCTGAGCTCCACTTGTAATCTAGGCCATAATGAGTAAAATCACCTGCAGCTTATCTCTCTTAAAATCAATTAGCCAATCAGTGAAAGAGTTTAAAGGTGAAACTGATGTGATTCTTTAAAGACAAACTGCATTCAAAATGTGTTAGGTAAGTAGGTAAATCACTGATGTAAACTATGCACTTTATTTCCTTTTAACCTCATCCCTAAAGCTGATGATTTGATTATTACCTGTGAGGTCGGGGAATCCGGTGCTCCAGTTGTACTAGAAATAGAGAAATAAAGAATTTAGACAAAATTACCAATCATTTTCTTTGCTTATTGCACTTTTAGCCAGGCTGAAATAGTTTTTTTTGTACTAAATATACATGGGGAATGTATAATGTAAAGATTATGGGGATTATCTATCACGCTCCGTACGGCGCTTGAGGGCCTGCAGGCTCGCCAGAAACAGCAGTAATGAAGCAGCGGTCAAAAGACCGCTGCTCCATAACCCTGTCCGCCTGCTCTGATGAGTACGATCGGGTTGATTGACACCCCCTGCTGGCGGCCGATTGGCCGCGAGTCTGCAGGGGACGGCGTTGTAATGCTGAATACGGAGAGCATATTGCTCTCCGCATTCAGCGATGTCTAACGGACCTGATCCGCACTGTCGGATCAGGTCCAACAGACATTTCATAAATATGCCTCTATATCTTCACGTGTCTATCTTCATAAGCAAAACAAAAAAACACAAACTAAATTAGGAATTTAAAGGGAATTTCCAGCCAAAATTGGAAACCACATGGGTGCATTTCTGTTTTGAATAGAAGCATTTCTGTAATATATAAGTATTAGCAAAATGCTTCTAATGACTTGCTCAGAGAGCTTAAAGGGACAGTCAGCACCAGAATTTGTGTTGTTTTAAAAAATAGATAATCCCTTAATTACCAATTCCCCAGTTTTGCATAACCAACACAGTTATAATTATAAACGTTTTACCTCTGTCATTACGTTGTATCTAAGCCTCAGCAGACTGCCCCCTTATTTCAGTTCTATTGACAGACTTGCATTTTAGCCAATCAGAGCTGTCTCCATGGTAAATTCACGTGCATGAGCTCAATGTTATCTATATGAAACACGTGAACTAATGCCCTCTAGTGGTGAAAAACTATCAAAATGCATTTAGATTAGAGGCGGCCTTCAAGGTCTAAGAAATTAGCATATGAACCTCCTAGGTTTAGCTTTCAACTAAGAATACCAAGAGAACAAAGCAAAATTGGTGGTAAAAGTAAATTGGAAAGTTCTTTAAAATTACATGCCCTATTTGAAACATGAAAGTTTTTTTTGGACTTGACTGTCCCTTTAAGGTGCTTGTACCATCTGATAATGACTCTGTTTGTTAATTGCAAACATGATAAAAGCCTCACTAGCACTCTAAGCAGCTACAGTATTTTAAATGCTGGGGCACTGATAATATCTAGCTATGCTTCACATGCACATGCAGAGAACAAGGCTAACAATAAAACAGTGATAACTTTTACTAGAAGCATTTTTGCTAATACATGTATATTGCAAATATGTTTCTATCCAAAGATGTAATTCATCTATGTGCATTTAAATTTTGGCCGGAATTTCCCATTAACTTGAAATCCAAATAATTGCGTAGTTGCCAACATTTGAAAAAAATCCAGGAACACTTAGCAACAGCGCCACGCCCATTGTCGGTTTATGTAACTCCGCCCACTCAGATAGACACTGACCCCCCCAAACAAGCGCAATTAATACCAGTAGTATAATTTAGCCATACTGATTGCTTAAAGGGAAAGTTTACCCAAAAACTTCTCTCCTTTAATTTATACCTAATTATCTATTTTACCTGTTGTAGTGTATTAAATTATTTACAAATAGCTCCTTAGCCTTTATATTGGCATTTCAAATAGCTGATTTAGCCTGTACTATCCCTACCTATACTGAAAGTTTCTATACCTAGGTATGGGCTATTGACAAATGATGTAAACACAGCAGCAGAAGAAATTACACTCACAGTGGGCTGTGGATAAAGCTCTAAAATGTTCATTTTCAATTGTTCAGACAGAGATAAGAAAGGGAAGCATTTGAGTGATAAGATAACGAGATCTGATCGCACTGCAAGCTTAGCCTATATTGATGGGCTGTGGTTTCAAAGAGCAAATCCATCTATTTATTATGCAAAAAGAAGCATAAATGAGCTGATATTATAACTCATAGGGAACACATTCAGGGAAAAACTAATATTACAGTGAACTGTCCCTTTAAAGTGCTAAGAGAGTCAAATCTAATGAATCAGATAGAGCTGTCATTGTTATATTTACCTCTACTAAGAAATGTGTTCTCTTGGGTAGCTTTGTAGAAAAGAATATGTACATATCCTCAACAGCAGCAATGCACTACTTGTTATTGATGACATTTGTCTTTTGTCATTGGCTCACCAGATGTTTTCAGCTAGCTCCCAGCAGTGCATTCCTGCACTGGGGATGACTTTAACCATGTGTTTAATCCATTTGCATGGTTTAAACGCATAGTTATACTCTAGAAATAGTGCAATAATAAAAGCGCTATCGTATTAGAGCAATTTCTTTTTGCAATGTTAAAGCCCTTTAACCCCTTAAGGACCAGCGACATACCCTGAGACGTCACTCCAGTCCTCGGCTTCTCTCTGCCGCGATCTCGCTCAAAATAGCGAGATTGCGCTATTTCTGCATGCCCCATGAGTGCATGCAGAAATAGATTTGCAGAGTTATCGATGCAGAGAGGGCCACTCTGTGGCCCTCTCAGCATCGCAAATCAGTGGAGCCAATCGTTGGTGGGAGCCATAGCAGGGAGGCGGGTGAGCGGCCCATCGCTGGAGCTGTGTCTGGTCCAGCGGGGATCTCTGCCGGTAATGCACAGGCGCGCCCGAGGGGGCGGGAGCGTGTGCATGTGCGCGCCCCCACTTCATAATATGAGATCACAGTAAAGTTATTGTGTGAGGGAAGGTGAGAAAGAGATGGGGGATAAAGGTTGGGAAAGGAATCTGGGTGGGTGGGTAGGTGGGGGGGATAAATGATGGAGATTAAAAATAAAATAAAAAAGCCCAAATTTATTGCAAAGTGGTTAGAGGGCTGTTTGGGGGGATCAGGGGGATCCAACACTGCAGAATAATTACCGTCTAATTACCAAAAACCAATGCCAAAGCCATATATGTCTGCTATTTCTGAACAAAGGGGATCCCATTGAAGCATTTACAACCATTTGTGCCATAATTGCACAAGCTGTTTATAAATAATTTCAGTGAGAAACCTAAAGTTTGTGAAAAAGTTAACTATTTTTTTTCTTTATGTGATCGCATTTGGCGGTAATATGGTGGCATGAAATATACCAAAATGGGCCTAGATCAATACTTTGGGTAGTTTACTACACTGCACTAAAGCTAAAATTAACCCTTTAAGCTACCTAACTAACCCCTTCACTGCTGGGCATAATACAAGTGTGGTGTGCAGCGGCATTTAGCGGCCTTCTAATTACAAAAGCCATAAATGTCTGCTATTTCTGAACAAAGGGGATCCCAGAGAAGCATTTACAACCATTTGTGCCAAAATTGCAATAGCTGTTTGTAAATAATTTCAGTGAGAAACATAAACGCCTAGATTTAGAGTTTTGTCAGTAAAAACCTGCATAGCTAACGCTCCTTTTTTTTCTTACAGCTCCCTTTAAACAACGATGGTATTTAGAGTTCTCTGAATGGCTGCGTTAGGCTCCAAAAAGGGAGCGTTAAGGCAAATTTAGCGCCACTTCAACCCTCAATACCAGCGTTGCTTACGGTAGCGGTAAGCTGGAAAAACGTGCTCGTGCACGATTCCCCCATAGGAAACAATGGGGCAGTTTGGACTGAAAAAAAAACGTAACACCTGCAAAAAAGCAGCGTTAAGCTCCCAACGCAGCCCCATTGTTTCCTATGGGGAAACACTTTCTATGTCTGCACCTAACACCCTAACATGAACCCTGAGTCTAAACACCCCTAACCTTACACTTATTAACCCCTAATCTGCCACCCCCGCTATCGCTGACACCTGCATTATATTATTAACCCCTAATCTGCCGCTCCGGACACCGCCGCCACCTACATTATCCCTATGAACCCCTAATCTGCTGCCCCCAACATCGCCGACACCTACATTTTATTTATTAACCCCTAATCTGCTGCCCCCAATGTCGCCGCAACCTAACTACAAGTATTAACCCCTAATCTGCCGACCGGACCTCGCCTCCACTATAATAAATGTTTTAACCCCTAAACCGCTGCACTCCCGCCTTCCAAACACTAGAATAAATTGTATTAACCCCTAATCTGCCCTCCCTAACATCGCCGCTACCTACCTACTATTATTAACCCCTAATCTGCCGCCCCCAACATCGCTGCTACTATAATAAAGTTATTAACCCCTAAACCTAAGTCTAACCCTAACAACCCCTAAGTTAAATATAATTTAAATAAAACGAAATAAATTTACTCTAATTAAATAAATTAATCCTATTTAAAACTAAATACTTACCTGTAAAATAAATCCTAATATAGCTACAATATAACTCATAGTTACATTGTAGCTATTTTAGGATTTATATTTATTTTACAGGCAACTTTGTATTTATTTTAACTAGGTACAATAGTTATTAAATAGTTATTAACTATTTAATAACTACCTAGCTAAAAGAAATACAAAATTACCTGTAAAAAAAATCCTAACCTAAGTTACAATTAAACCTAACACTACACTATCATTAAATTAATTAACGCCTAGATTTAGAGTTGGGCGGTAGCCGTCAAAACCAGCGTTAGAGGCTCCTAACGCTGGTTTTTACCGCCCTCTGGTATTTGGAGTCAGTCAGGAAAGGGTCTAACGCTCACTTTCCAGCCGCGACTTTTCCATACCGCAGATCCACTTACGTCATTTGCGTATCCTATCTTTCAATGGGATCTTTCTAACGCTTCGTGGCTGAAGTGAGCTTTAGAAATCTGACGACAAAACTCCAGCCGCAGAAAAAAGTCAGTAGTTAAGAGCTTTCTGGGCTAACGCCGGTTTATAAAGCTCTTAACTACTGTGCTCTAAAGTACACTGACACCCATAAACTACCTATGTACCCCTAAACCGAGGTCCCCCCACATCGCCGCCACTCGATTAAATCTTTTTAACCCCTAATCTGCCGACCGCCACCTACGTTATACTTATGTACCCCTAATCTGCTGCCCCTAACACCGCCGACCCCTATATTATATTTATTAACCCCTAATCTGCCCCCCTCAACGTCGCCTCCACCTGCCTACACTTATTAACCCCTAATCTGCCGAGCGGACCGCACCGCTACTATAATAAAGTTATTAACCCCTAATCCGCCTCACTCCCGCCTCAATAACCCTATAATAAATAGTATTAACCCCCTAATCTGCCCTCCCTAACATCGCCGACACCTAACTTCAATTATTAACCCCTAATCTGCCGACCGAATCTCGCCGCTACTGTAATAAATGGATTAACCCCTAAAGCTAAGTCTAACCCTAACACTAACACCCCCCTAAGTTAAATATAATTTAAATCTAACGAAATAAATTAACTCTTATTAAATAAATTATTCCTATTTAAAGCTAAATACTTACCTGTAAAATAAACCCTAATATAGCTACAATATAAATTATAATTATATTGCAGCTATTTTAGCATTTATATTTATTTTACAGGTAACTTTGTATTTATTTTAACCAGGTACAATAGCTATTAAATAGTTAAGAACTATTTAATAGCTAAAATAGTTAAAATAATTACAAAATTACCTGTAAAATAAATCCTAACCTAAGTTACAATTAAACCTAACACTACACTATCAATAAATTAATTAAATAAAATACCTACAATTATCTACAATTAAACCTAACACTACACTATCAATACATTAATTAAATACAATATCTACAAATAAATACAATGAAATAAACTAACTAAAGTACAAAAAATAAAAAAGAACTAAGTTACAAAAAATAAAAAAATATTTACAAACATTAGAAAAATATTACAACAATTTTAAACTAATTACACCTACTCTAAGCCCCCTAACAAAATAACAAAGCCCCCCAAAATAAAAAAATGCCCTACCCTATTCTAAATTAAAAAAGTTCAAAGCTCTTTTACCTTACCAGCCCTGAACAGGGCCCTTTGCGGGGCATGCCCCAAAGAATTCAGCTCTTTTGCCTGTAAAAAAAACACATACAATACCCCCCCCAACATTACAACCCACCACCCACATACCCCTAATCTAACCCAAACCCCCCTTAAATAAACCTAACACTAAGCCCCTGAAGATCATCCTACCTTATCTTCACCATGCCAGGTTCACCAATCCGTCCTTGGAAGTGTTGATCCAAGCCTCGGAAGTGTTGATCCAAGCCCAAGCGGGGGGCTGAAGAGTGACGTCCATCCTCGGGCTGAAGTCTGGATCCAAGCAGCGGCTGAAGAATTCCATCATCGGGCTGAAGTCGGAAGTCCATCATCGGGATGAAGTCTTCTATCAAGCAGCATCTTCAATCTTCTTTCTTCCGGGGCGGAGCGGAGCGGAGCCATCTTCTTCCCAGCAGACGCAGATCCATCCTCTTCTAACGACGCCTACTAGCCGAATGACGGTTCCTTTAAATGACGTCATCCAAGATGGCGTCCGTCGAATTCCGATTGGCTGATAGGATTCTATCGGAACAGCCAATAGAATGCGAACTCAATCTGATTGGCTGATCGGATTTGCCAATCGGATTGAACTTGAATCTGATTGGCTGATTCAATCAGCCAATCAGAATTTTCCTACCTCAATTCCGATTGGCTGATAGAATCCTATCAGCCAATCGGAATTCGGCGGACGCCATCTTGGATGATGTCATTTAAAGGAACCGTCATTCGGCTAGTAGGCGTCGTTAGAAGAGGATGGATCCGCGTTGGCTGGGAAGAAGATGGCTCCGCTCCGCTCCGGAAGAAAGAAGATTGAAGATGCTGCTTGATAGAAGACTTCATCCCGATGATGGAGTTCTTCAGCCGCCGCTTGCATCCAGACTTCAGCCCGAGGATGGACGTCACTCTTCAGCCCCCCGCTTGGGCTTGGATCAACACTTCCGAGGCTTGAATCAAGACTTCCGAGGACCGATCGGTGAACCTAGCATGGTGAAGATAAGGTAGGAAGATCTTCAGGGGCTTAGTGTTAGGTTTATTTAAGGGGGGTTTGGGTTAGATTAGGGGTATGTGGGTGGTGGGTTGTAATGTTGGGGGGGTATTGTATGTGTTTTTTTTACAGGCAAAAGAGCTGAATTCTTTGGGGCATGCCCCGCAAAGGGCCCTGTTCAGGGCTGGTAAGGTTAAAGAGCTTTGAACTTTTTTAATTTAGAATAGGGTAGGGCATTTTTTTATTTTGGGGGGCTTTGTTATTTTATTAGGGGGCTTAGAGTAGGTGTAATTAGTTTAAAATTGTTGTAATATTTTTCTAATGTTTGTAAAAAAAAATTATTTTTTGTAACTTAGTTCTTTTTTATTTTTTGTACTTTAGTTAGTTTATTTCATTGTATTTATTTGTAGATATTGTATTTAATTAATTTATTGATAGTGTAGTGTTAGGTTTAATTGTAACTTAGGTTAGGATTTATTTTACAGGTAATTTTGTAATTATTTTAACTATTTTAGCTATTAAATAGTTCTTAACTATTTAATAGCTATTGTACCTGGTTAAAATAAATACAAAGTTACCTGTAAAATAAATATAAATCCTAAAATAGCTATAATATAATTATAATTTATATTGTAGCTATATTAGGGTTTATTTTACAGGTAAGTATTTAGCTTTAAATAGCAATAATTTATTTAATAAGAGTTAATTTATTTCGTTAGATTTAAATTATATTTAATTTAGGGGGGTGTTAGTGTTAGGGTTAGACTTAGCTTTAGGGGTTAATCCATTTATTACAGTAGCGGCGAGATTCGGTCGGCAGATTAGGGGTTAATAATTGAAGTTAGGTGTCGGAAATGTTAGGGAGGGCAGATTAGGGGTTAATACTATTTATTATAGGGTTATTGAGGCGGGAGTGAGGCGGATTAGGGGTTAATAACTTTATTATAGTAGCGGTGCGGTCCACTCGGCAGATTAGGGGTTAATAAGTGTAGGCAGGTGGAGGCGACGTTGAGGGGGGCAGATTAGGGGTTAATAAATATAATATAGGGGTCGGCGGTGTTAGGCGCAGCAGATTAGGGGTACATAGCTATAATGTAGGTGGCAGCGGTGTACGGAGCGGCAGATTAGGGGTTAATAATAATATGCAGGGGTCAGCGATAGCGGGGCGGCAGATTAGGGGTTAATAAGTGTAAGGTTAGGGGTGTTTAGACTCGGGGTACATGTTAGGGTGTTAGGTGCAGACTTAGGAGGTGTTTCCGCATAACAAACAATGGGGCTGCGTTAGGAGCTGAACGCTGCTTTTTTGCAGGTGTTAGGTTTTTTTTCAGATCAAACAGCCCCATTGTTTTCTATGGGGGAATCGTGCACGAGCACGTTTTTGAAGCTGGCCGCGTCCGTAAGCACCGCTGGTATCGAGAGTTGAAGTTGCGGTAAATATGCTATACGCTCCTTTTTTGGAGCCTAACGCAGCCATTCTGTGAACTCTAAATACCAGCGGTAATTAAAAGGTGCGGCCAGAAAAAAGCATGCGTAGCTAACGCACCCCTTTGGCCGCAAAACTCTAAATCTAGGCGTAAATAAATTAACTACAAGTACCTACAATTAAATACAATTAAATAAACTAAAGTACAAAAAACCCCACTAAATTACAAAAAATTAAAAAAATATTACAAGAAGTTTAATCTAATTACACCTAATCTAAGCCCCCTAATAAAATAAAAAAGCCCCACAAAATAATAAAATTCCCTACCCTATTCTAAAATACAAAAGTAATCAGCTCTCTTACCAGCCCTTAAAATGGCTTTTTGTGGGGCATTGTCCCAAAGTAATCAGCTCTTTTACCTGTAAAAAAAAATACACCCCCCCAACATTACAACCCACCACCCACATACCCCTACTCTAACACACCCAACCCCCCCTTAAAAAAACCTAACACTAACCCCCTGAAGATCTCCCTACCTTGAGTCGTCTTCACCCAACCGGGCCGAAATCTTCATCCAAGTGGCGCTGAAGAGGTACTCCATCCGATAGAAGTCCTCATCCAAGTGGCGCTGAAGAGGTCCTCCATCCGATAGAAGTCTTCATCCAGGAGGCGTCTTCAATCTTCATCCATCCGGAGCGGAGCCATCTTGGAAGGAGCCAACGCGAAACCATCCTCTTCATCCAGAGTCTTCTTGAACAATGACGGTACCTTTAAGTGACGTCATCCAAGATGGCGTCCCTTCAATTCCGATTGGCTGATAGGATTCTATCAGCCAATCGGAATTAAGGTAGGAAAAATCCGATTGGCTGATTCAATCAGCCAATCAGATTGAAGTTCAATCCGATTGGCTGATCCAATCAGCCAATCAGATTGAGCTTGCATTCTATTGGCTGTTTTGACGGCTAACACAGAACTCTAAATCTAGGCGAAAGTTTGTGAAAAAGTTAGTGAAAAGGTTTTTTTTTTGTTTATTTGATCACATTTGGCAGTGAAATGGTGGCATAAAATATACCAAAATGGGCCTAGATCAATACTTTGGGATGACCACTAAAAAAAATATATAAATCTCAAGGGATATTCAAGGATTCCTGCCAGAAATTAGTGTTACAACGTAACTATCGCTAATTTTGAATTAAAAAAGGGTTTGGAAAAAAACAAAGTGCTACTTGTACTTGCCCTATAACTTGCAAAAAAAAAAAAACAAAGAACATGTAAACATTGCTTTTTTTTCTAAACTCAGGACAAAATTTAGAAACTATTTAGCATGGTTGTTTTTTGGTGGTTGCAGATGTGTAACAGATTTTGGGGGTCAAAGTTAGAAAAAGTGTTTTTTTTTCCATTTTTCATCATATTTTATAATTTTTTTATAGCAAATTATAAGATACTAGTCCTAAAGCCCATGTACACGGGCCATTTTTTGCAGTACAGCTGGTCAATTTTTGCAGTACAACTTTCTCTCTCCCCCCTCTCATTTGCTCTCTCTCCCCCCTCTCTTTTGCTCTCTCTCTTTCCCCCTCTCTAAAGCTCTCTCTCTCTCCCCCTCTTTTTTGCTCACTTTCTCTCTCTCTCTCCCCCCTCTCTTTTGCTCTCTCTCTCCCCCTCTCTTTTGCTCTCTCTCTTCTCCCCCTCTTTTGCTCTCTCTCTTCTCCCCCTCTCTTTTTCTCTCTCTCTCTCTCTCCCTCTCTTTTGCTCTCTCTCTCTGCCTCTTTTCTTGCTCTTTCTCTCTTTCTCTCCCCCCTCTCTTTTGCTCTCTCTGCCCTGATTTGTGTCCTCTCACCTCTTTCTCCCCTCTCTTTTGCTCTCTCTCTCCCCCTCTCTTTTGCTCTCTCTCTCTCCCCCCTCTCTTTGGCTCTCTCTCTCCCCCTCTCTTTGGCTCTCTCTCTTCCCCTCTCTTTGGCTCTCTCTCTCCCCCTCTCTTTTGCTCTCTCTCCCGCCCTCTTTTGCTCTCTCCTCCCTCTTTTTTGCTCTCTCCCCCCTCTTTTGCTCTCTCTCCCCCTCTCTTTTGCTCTCTCTCCCCCCCTCTCTTTTGCTCTCTCTCCCCCTCTCTTTTGCTCTCTCTCTCTTTCTCTCTCTCTCTTTTGCTTTCTCTCCCCCACATTTTTGTCCTCTCCCCTCTCTTTTGCTATCTCTCCCCTCTCTTTTGCTATCGCTCCCCTCTCTTTTGCTCTCTTTTTTCCCCTCTATTGTGCTCTCTCTCTCTTTTGCTCTCTCTCTCGTTTGCTCTCTCTCTCTTTTGCTCTCTCTTTCTCTTCCACCTCTCTTTTGCTCTCTCTCTCACCCTCTATTTTGCTCTCTCTCAAACCCTCTCTTTTGGTCTTTCTCCCCTCTTTTCCTCTCTCCCCACTCTTTTGCTCTCTCCCCCATATTTTGCTCTCTCTCCTACCTTTTGCTCTCTTCCCCTCTTTTTTGCTCTCTCTTCGCTCTCTTTTGCTCTCTCTCCCGCCTCTTCTGCTCTCTCTCCCGCCTCTTTTGCCCTCTCTTGCTAGTATTTTGCTCTCTCTCCCCTCTCTTTTGCTCACTCTCCCCCTCTCTTTTGCTCTCTATCTCCCCCTCTCTTTTGCTCTCTCTCTCTTTCTCTCGCTCTCTTTTGCTTTCTCTCCCCCACATTTTTTTTCCTCTCCACTCTCTTTTGCTATCTCTCCCCTCTCTTTTGCTATCTCTCCCCTCTCTTTTGCTCTCTTTTTCCCCCTCTATTGTGCTCTCTCTCTCTCCCTCTCTCTTTTGCTCTCTCTCCCCCCTCTCTTTTGCTCTCACTCTCGTTTGCTCTCTCTCTTTTTTGCTCTCTCTTTCTCTCCCCCCCTCTTTTGCTTTCTCTCTCCCCCTCTATTTTGCTCTCTCTCTCTCAAACCCTCTCTTTTGGTCTTTCCCCCCTCTTTTCCTCTCTCCCCCTATTTTGCTCTCTCCCCCATATTTTGCTCTCTCTGCTACCTTTTGCTCTCTTCCCCTCTTTTTTGCTCTCTCTCCCGCCTCTTCTGCTCTCTCTCCTGCCTATTTTGCTCTCTCTTGCTAGTATTTTGCTCTCTCTCCCCTCTCTTTTGCTCACTCTCCCCCCCTCTTTTGCTTTCTCTCCCCTCTCTTTTGCTCTCTCTTACCCCTCTTTTGCTCTTTCTTCCCCTCTCTTTGGCTCTCTCTCTTCCCCTCTCTTTTGCTCTCTTCCCCCCTTTTGCTCTCTCCCACCCCTCTTTTGCTCTCTCTCCCCTCTCTTTTGCTATCTCTCCCCTCTCTTTTGCTATCTCTCCCCTCTCTTTTGCTCTCTTTTTTCCCCTCTATTGTGCTCTCTCTCTCCCTCTCTCTTTTGCTCTCTCTCCCCCCTCTCTTTTGCTCTCTCTCTTTTGCTCTCTCTCTTTTGCTCTCTCTTTCTCTCCCCTCTCTCTTTTGCTCTCTCTCTCCCCCTCTATTTTGCTCTCTCTCAAACCCTCTCTTTTGGTCTTTCTCCCCTCTTTTCCTCTCTCCCCCCTCTTTTCCTCTCTCCCCCATATTTTGCTCTATCTCCTACCTTTTGCTCTCTACCTCACTTTTTCGCTCTCTCCCCTCTCTTTTGCTCTCTCTCCAGCCTCTTCTGCTCTCTCTCCTGCCTCTTTTGCTCTCTCTTGCTAGTATTTTGCTCTCTCTCCCCTCTATTTTGCTCACTCTCCCCCTCTCTTTTGCTCTCTATCTCCCCCTCTCTTTTGCTCTCTCTCTCTCTTTTGCTTTCTCTCCCCCACATTTTTTGTCCTCTCCCCTCTCTTTTGCTATCTCTCCCCTCTCTTTTGCTCTCTTTTTCCCCCCTCTATTGTGCTCTCTCTCTCTCCCTCTCTCGTTTGCTCTCTCTCTCTTTTGCTCTCTCTTTCTCTCCACCTTCTTTTGCTCTCTCTCTCCCCCTCTATTTTGCTCTCTCTCTCAAACCCTCTCTTTTGGTCTTTCCCCCTCTTTTCCTCTCTCCTCCCTCTTTTGCTCTCTCTCCCATATTTTGCTCTCTCTCCTACCTTTTGCTCTCTTCCCCTCTTTTTTGCTCTCTCCCCCCTCTCTTTTGCTCTCTCTCCCGCCTCTTCTGCTCTCTCTCCTGCCTCTTTTGCTCTCTCTTGCTAGTATTTTGCTCTCTCTCCCCTCTCTTTTGCTCACTCTCCCCCCTCATTTGCTTTCTCTCCCCTCTCTTTTGCTCTCTCTTGCCCCTCTTTTGCTCTCTCTTCCCCTCTCTTTGGCTCTCTCTCTTCCCCTCTCTTTTGCTCTCTCCCCCCTTTTGCTCTCTCCCCCCTCTTTTGCTCTCTCTCCCCTCTCTTTTGCTCTCTCTCCCCTCTCTTTTGCTTACTCTCCCCCCTCTTTTGCTTTCTCTCCCCTCTCTTTTGTTCTCTCTTTCCCCTCTTTTGCTCTCTCTCCCCACTCTTTTGCTCTCTCTCTCTTCCCCTCTCTTTGGCTCTCTCTCTTCCCCTCTCTTTTGCTCTCTCCCCCTTTTGCTCTCTCCCCCCCTCTTTTGCTCTCTCTCCCCCCTCTTTTGCTCTCTCTCTCGCCCTCTTTTGCTCTCTCCTCTCTCTCTTTTGCTCTCTCCCCCCTCTTTTGCTCTCTCTTCCCCTCTCTCTTTCTCTCCCCCTCTCTTTTGCTCTCTCTTCCCCTCTCTCTTTCTCTCCCCCCTCTCTTTTGCTCTCTCTCTCCCCCTCTCTTTTTCTCTCTCTCAAACCCCCTCTTTTGCTCTCTCCCCCATATTTTGCTCTCTCCCCATCGTTTGCTCTCTCTCCTACCTTTTGCTCTATTCCCCTCTTTTTTGCTCTCTCTCGCTTCTCTTTTGCTCTCTTTCTCCCCCTCTGTTTTGCTCTCTCTCTCTCCCCTCCTATTTTGCTCTCTATACCCCTCTCTTTTGCTCTCTCTCCCCCTCTTTTTTGCTCTCCCCTTCTCTCTTTTGCTCTCTCTCTCTTGCTCTCTCTCTCTCCCCCATTTTTTGTCCTCTCCCCTCTCTTTTGCTATCTCTCCCCTCTCTTTTGCCCTCGCTCCCCTTTCCTTTGCTCTCTTTCTCCCCCTCTATTGTGCTCTCTCTCTCCCCCCCTATTGTGCTCTCTCTCTCCTCCCCTCTCTTTTGCTCTCTCTCCCCCTCTCTTTTGCTCTCTCTCTTCTTCCCCTTTTTTTTGCTCTCTCTCTCTCCCCCCTCTCTTTAGCTCTCTCTCTTTCTCTCCCCCTCTCTTTTGCTCTCTCTAAAACCCTCTCTTTTGGTCTCTCCCCCCCCCTCTTTTGCTCTCTTCTCCCTCTTTTGCTCTCTCCCCCATCTTTTGCTCTCTCCCCATCTTTTGTTCTCTCCCCTCTTTTTTGCTCTCTCTCCCCTCTTTTTTGCTCTCTCCCCCCTCTTTTGCTCAATCTCCTCCTACTTTTGCTCTTTCTCCCCTCTCTTTTGCTTTCTCTTGCTTCTCTTTTGCTCTCTTTCCCCTCTCTTTTGTTCACTCTCCCCACTCATTTACTCTCTCTCTCCTCTCTTTTGCTCTCTCTCCACCTCTATTTTGCTCTCTCCCCCAACTTTTGCTCTCTCCCCATCTTTTGCTCACTCTCCTATCTTTTGCTCTCTCTCCCCTCTCTTTGCACTCTCCCCCTCTCTTTTGCTCTCTCTCCCCTCTCTTTTGCTCTCTCTCCCGCCTCTTTTGCTCTCTCTCCTGCCTCTTTTGCTCTCTCTTTCCCCTCTTTTGCTCTCTCACACCTCTCTTTTTCTCACTCTCTCCCCCTCTTTTGCTCTCTCTCCCCCTCTATTTTGCTCTCTCCCCCATCTTTTGCTCTCTCCTCCCTTTTGCTCTCTCTCCCCTCTCTTTTGCACTCCCCCCTCTCTTTTGCTCACTCTCCCCCTCTTTTGCTCACTCTCTCCTCTCTTTTGCTCTCTCTTTCCTCTCTTTTGCTCTCTCTCCCCCCCTCTTTTGCTCTCTCTCTCCCCCTCTTTTGCTCTCTCTCCCCCCTCTTTTGCGCTCTCTCGCCCCTCTTTTGCTCTCTCTCGCCCCTTGTTTGCTCTCTCTTGCCCCTCTTTTGCTCTCTCTTGCCCCTCTTTTGCTCTTTCTCCCCTCTCTTTTGCTTTCTCTCGACCCTCTTTTGCTCTCTCTCTCTCTCTCCTTTTTTTGCTCTCTCTCCCCTCTATTTTGTTATCTCTCACTCTCCCCCTCTCTTTGGCCTCTCTCTCTTTTCTTTTGCTCTCTCTCTCCCATCTTTTTCTCTCTCACCCCACTTTTGCTCTCTCACCCCACTTTTGCTCTCTCTCTCTCTCCCCTCTCTTTTGCTCTCTCCCCTCTCTTTTGCTCTCTCCCCCCTCTCTTTTGCTCTCTCTCCCCCCTCTTTTGTGCTTACGGCCCTGCCCTGTCATGCCCATCCCATTCGGCCCCACCCCTGTCACGCCCACCCCTGTCACGCCCCACCCACCATTCTCACTGTGGAGATTAGCTGCAAGTCAGTTTGTAGAAGGCATGGCAGCTTCGGACAAACACACTTGGCCTTTTATATTATAGGATGATGAAAATAATGGTATCTTTAGAAAGTCCATTTAAAAGGCAAGAAAATGGTATATGATATGTGTGGGTACAGTAAATAAGTAAGAGGAAAATTACAGCTAAACAAAACAAAATTTATGCTTACCTGATAAATGTATTTCTCTTGTGGCGTATCCAGTCCACGGGTTCATCCATTACTTGTGGGATATTCTCCTTCCCAACAGGAAGTTGCAAGAGGACACCCACAGCAGAGCTGTCTATATAGCTCCTCCCCTAACTGCCACCCCCAGTCATTCGACCGAAGACAAGCAAGAAAAAAGGAGAAACTATAGGGTGCAGTGGTGACTGTAGTTTAAAAATAAAAAACACCTGCCTTAAAATGACAGGGCGGGCCGTGGACTGGATACACCACAAGAGAAATACATTTATCAGGTAAGCATAAATTTTGTTTTCTCTTGTAAAGGTGTATCCAGTCCACGGGTTCATCCATTACTTGTGGGATACCAATACCAAAGCTTTAGGACACGGATGAAGGGAGGGACAAGGCAGGAACTTAAACGGAAGGCACCACTGCCTGTTAAACCTTTCTCCCAAAAATAGCCTCAGAGGAAGCAAAAGTATCGAATTTGTAAAATTTAGAAAAGGTATGAAGCGAAGACCAAGTCGCTGCCTTACAAATCTGTTCAGAGGCCTCATGTTTAAAAGCCCATGTGGAAGCTACTGCTCTAGTAGAATGAGCTGTAATTCTTTCAGGAGGCTGCTGGCCAGCAGTCTCATAAGCTAAGCGGATTAAGCTACTTAGCCAAAAAGAAAGAAGTTGCCGAAGCCTTTTGGCCTCTCCTCTGTCCAGAGTAGACAACAAACAAAGCAGATGTTTGACGAAAATCCTTCGTAGCTTGTAAATAAAACTTTAAAGCACGAACCACATCAAGATTGTGTAATAGACGTTCCTTCTTTGAAGAAGGATTAGGACATAATGAAGGAACAACAATCTCCTGATTGATATTCTTATTAGATACCACCTTAGGAAGAAACCCAGGTTTGGTACGTAAAACTACCTTATCTGCATGGAAAGTCAGATAAGGGGAATCACACTGTAAAGCAGAAAACTCTGAAACTCTTCAAGCCGAGGAGATAGCTACTAAAAACAGAACTTTCCAAGATAAAAGTTTAATATCTATGGAATGCAAAGGTTCAAACGGAACCCCTTGAAGAACTTTAAGAACTAAATTTAAACTCCATGGCGGAGCAACAGGTTTAAACACAGGCTTGATTCTAACCAAAGCCTGACAAATGCCTGAACGTCTGGGACCTCAGCCAGACGTTTGTGCAAAAGAATAGACAGAGCAGAAATCTGTCCCTTTAAGGAACTAGCTGACAATCCCTTCTCCAATCCTTCTTGGAGAAAGGATAATATCCTAGGAATCCTGACCTTACTCCATGAGTAACCCTTGGATTCACACCAATGAAGATATTTACACCATATCTTATGATAGATTTTCCTGGTGACAGGCTTTTGAGCCTGAATTAAGGTATCAATGACTGACTCGGAAAAACCACGCTTTGATAAAATCAAGCGTTCAATCTCCAAGCAGTCAGACGCAGAGAAATTAGATTTGGATGTTTGAAGGGACCTTGATGTAGAAGGTCCTGCCTCAGTGGCAGAGTCCATGGTGGAAAGGATGACATGTCCACCAGATCTGCATCCCAAGTCCTGCGTGGCCATGCAGGAGCTATCAAAATCACAGAAGCTCTCTCCTGCTTGATCTTGGCAATCAGACGAGGGAGCAGAGGAAATGGTGGAAACACATAAGCCAGGCTGAAGGACCAGGGCGCTGCTAGAGCATCTATCAGTGCTGCCTGGGGATCCTTGACCTGGACCCGTAACAAGGAAGCTTGGCGTTCTGACGAGACGCCATGAGATCCAGTTCTGGTTTGCCCCATAGTTGAATCAGCTGGGCAAATACCTCCGGATGGAGCTCCCACTCCCCCGGATGAAAAGTCTGCCGACTTAGAAAATCCGCCTCCCAGTTCTCTACTCCTGGGATATGGATAGCTGAGAGATGGCAAGAGTGAACCTCTGCCCATAGAATTATCTTTGAAACCTCCAACATTGCCAGGGGGCTCCTTGTTCCCCCCTGATGGTTGATATAGGCTACAGTTGTGATGTTGTCCGACTGAAATCTGATGAACCTGACCGCAGCTAGCTGAGGCCAAGCCTGAAGAGCATTGAATATCGCTCTTAGTTCCAGAATGTTTATCGGAAGGAGGGCTTCCTTCTGAGTCCACGAACCCTGAGCCTTCAGGGAGTTCCTGACTGCGCCCCAGCCCAGAAGGCTGGCATCTGTCGTCACTATAGTCCATTCTGGCCTGGGGAAACTCATTCCCCTGGACAGATGGACCCGAGATAGCCATCAGAGAAGAGAATCCCTGGTCTCTTGATCCAGATTTATCCAAGGAGACAAATCTGTGTAGTCCCCATTCCACTGATTGAGCATGCAAAGTTGCAGTGGTCTGAGATGTAGGCGGGCAAACGGAAGTATGTCCATTGCCGCTACCATTAGGCCGATTACTTCCATACACTGAGCCACTGATGGCCGAGAAGTGGAATGAAGAGCACAGCAGGAAGTTAGAAGTTTTGACAACCTGACCTCTGTCAGAAAAATTTTCATTTCTACTGAATCTATAAGAGTTCCTAGGAAGGAAACTCTTGTGAGAGGGGAGAGAGAACTCTTTTCTTCGTTCACCTTCCACCCGTGAGACCTCAGAAATGCCAGAACAATGTCCGTATGGGACTTGGCGATTTGAAAAGTCTGTATCAGAATGTCGTCTAGGTAAGGAGCCACCGCTATGCCTCGTGGCCTTAGAACCGCCAGTAGGGACCCTAGAACCTTCATAAAGATTCTTGGTGCCGTGGCTAATCCGAAGGGAAGAGCCACAAACTGGTAATGCCTGTCTAGAAAGGCAAACCTGAGGAACTGATGATGATCTCTGTGTATCGGAATGTGGAGATAAGCATCCTTTAAGTCCATGGTAGCCATATATTGACCCTCCTGGATCATAGGTAGGATGGTTCGAATAGTCTCCATCTTGAAGGATTGGACCCTGAGAAATTTGTTTAGGATCTTGAGATCCAAGATTGGTCTGAAAGTTCCCTCTTTTTTATGAACTATAAACAGATTTGAATAGAAGCCCTGCACCTGTTCCTCCCTTGGAACTGGGTGGATCACTCCCATAACCAATAGGTCTTGAACGCAACGTAAGAATGCCTCTCTCTTTATCTGGTTTGCAGATAATTGTGAGAGATGAAATCTCCCCTTTGGAGATGAAGCTTTGAAGTCCAGAAGATATCCCTGGGAAACAATCTCCAGAGCCCAGGGATCCTGGACGTCTCTTGCCCAAGCCTGGGCGAAGAGAGAAAGTCTGCCCCAACTAGATCCGGTCCCGGATCGGGGGCTACTCCTTCATGCTGTCTTAGAGGCAGCAGCAGGTTTTTTGGCCTGCTTCCCCTTGTTCCAAGCCTGGTTAGGTCTCCAGACTGGTTTGGACTGGGCAAAATTTCCCTCTTAATTTGCATTAGAGGAAGCTGAAGCTGCGCTACTCTTGAAGTTTCGAAAGGAACGAAAATTAGTCTGTTTGGTCCTTAATTTGTTGGACCTATCCTGAGGAAGGGCGTGACCTTTTCCTGCAGTAATATCAGAAATGATCTCCTTCAGTCCAGGCCCGAATAGGGTCTGCCCTTTGAAGGGGATGTTGAGAAGCTTAGACTCTGAAGTAACGTCAGCTGACCAGGATTTAAGCCATAGCGCCCTACGTGCCTGAATGGCAAAACCTGAATTCTTAGCCGTTAGCTTGGTTAAATGAAAAACGGCGTCAGAAATAAAGGAATTAGCTAACTTAAGAGCTTTTAATCCTGTCTAGAATATCATCTAACGGGGTCTCCACCTGTAGAGCCTCCTCAAGAGACTCGAACCAGAAAGCCGCTGCAGCAGTGACTGGGGCAATGCATGCAAGAGGCTGGAGAATAAAACCTTGTTGTATAAAGATTTTCTTAAGGAAACCCTCTAATTTTTTATCCATTGGATCTAGGAAAGCACAACTGTCCTCGACGGGGATAGTTGTACGCTTAGCTAGGGTAGAGACTTCTCCCTCCACCTTAGGGACCATCTGCCACGAGTCCTGTGTTGCGGCATCTATGGGAAACATCTTTTTAAAAGCAGGAGGGGGAGAGAACGGTACACCTGGTCTATCCCATTCCTTAGTAATAATTTCTGAAAACCTCTAAGGGACATGAAAAATGTCAGTGTATACAGGCACTGCAAAGTATTTGTCCATTTTACACAATTTTTCTGGGACTACAATGGGGTCACAGTCATCCAGAGTCGCTAAAACCTCCTTGAGCAACAAGCGGAGGTGTTCAAGCTTAAATGTAAATGCTGTCATTTCAGAGTCAGACTGAAGTAACGCCTTCCCTGAATCAGAAATGTCACCCACATATAGAAGCTCTCCTGCTTCGGCTTCTGCATATTGTGAGGGTATATCGGACATAGCTACTAAAGCGTCAAAAAGCTCTGTATTTGTTCTAGCCCCAGAGCTGTCTCGCTTTCCTTGTAACCCTGGCAGTTTGGACAATACCTCTGTGAGGGTATTAGTCATAACCGCCGCCATGTCTTGTAAGGTAAACACATTGGACGCGCCAGATGTACTTGACGTCACTTGAGCGGGAGATATAGGTTCTGACACATGGGGAGAGCTAGGTGGTTTAACCTCCCTTTTGTCAGTCTGAGAAACCTCTGGTGATAAATCTTTAAATTCCATAATATGGTCTTTATAACTTATAGAAATATCAGTACATTTGGTACACATTCTAAGAGGGGGTTCCACAATGGCTTCTAAACATAATGAACAAGGAGTTTCCTCTATGTCATACATGTTTAACAGACTAGTAATGAGACCAGCAAGCTTGGAAAACACTTTAATAAATGTGAAACAGCAATTAAACAAAAACGGTACTGTGCCTTTAAGAGAAAAAAACTACCACATAAACTGCAAAACAGTGTTAAAAAGTAGTAAACTCTACGAAATTTTTACAGTGTATATAAGGGACTAAATCAGCATTGCACCCACTTGCAAATGGATGATTAACCCCATAGGCCCTAAACCGGATTTGAAAAACGTTAAAACCGTTAATAAACAGTCAAACACACTGTGGCTCCTACCTGCCCTTAAACACGATTTTTGCAGGAAAAAAACCCTCTATAGTGGTCCTAGATGCCAGAGGACTCCTTTAGGGAAGCTGGATGTCTCAGTCTGAATATCAACTGCGCATTTAGAGCGCGAAAATAGGCCCCTCCCACCATGCACTCGATGTCAGAGGGCCTTAAAAAAGTACTCCTAGGAGTAATCTGACTAGCCATGTGGAAAACTAGGCCCCAAATAAAGATTTATCACCCTCAGAGAAAAAACGTTTTTTCTATAAACCATGCAAACGTTTTGACACTAAGTAATATGAGTATTAACATGAATATTACCCTTTTTGTAAGCATGATCCCAGTCGTTGTTAAATCACTGCATCAGGCTTACCTCAAATATACAAGGCTCTGTCAGCATTTTCTAGACCTTATCATCTCTCTAGAAATAAATATACTGAACATACCTCAAAGCAGGTAATCTGCAAACCGTCCCCCCACCTGAAGTTTTCTTTCCATACTCTTCAGTTATGTGTGAGAACAGCAATGGACCTTAGTTACAAACCGCTAAGATCATCAACCTCCAGGCAGATTCTCCTTCTAATTTCTGCCTGAGAGTAAAACAGTACAACGCCGGTACCGTTTAAAAATAACAAACTCTTGATTGAAGGTAAAAACTACACTATGGGGCCTAGTTATCAAGCCGTCAACCTCAAATACGCTGGAATTCCGCAGCGTATTTGTGGCGAGGCTGATTCGCCTTAGTTATCAAAGGCTAGAGACCGGCAAAAGTAGAATTTTGTGATGTAAACTTCGATCTGCCGGACTCAGCCGACACAGATCGATTCTTACGTCACTCCAGATGTTCCAGACACAAGTGCGGCACAATCTGACTACTTTTGCTAGTTATCAAAAAACTAGAAGGTACGCTCGGCACTTTTCCGGCCCAGCGTACCTGGTTTTCAAACCGCCACCCTGGAGGCGGCGGATCCCATAGGAATCAATGGGAGTCTGACCATAGCGAAAGTACAAGTTCGCTGCTGCCAGACATCCCATTGATTCCTATGGGAGATGTCTGCACCTAACACCCTAACATGTACCCCGAGTCTAAACACCACTAATCTGTCCCCCCTACACTGCCGCAACTAAATAAAGTTATTACCCCCTAAACTGCCGCTCCCAGAGCCCACCGCAAGCTACTCTATACATATTAACCCCTAAACCGCCGCTCCCGGAGCCCACCGCAACTATAATATATTTATTAACCCCTAAACCGCCGCTCCCGGAGCCCACCGCAACTATAATATATGTATTAACCCCTAAACCGCCGCTCCCGGACCCTGCCGCAACCTATATTAAATTTATTAACCCCTAATCTGACCCCCTACACCGTCGCCACCTATAATACATTTATTAACCCCTATCCTGCCCCCCACTACACCGCCGCCACTGTAATAAATTTATTAACCCCTAAACCTAAGTCTAACACTAACCCTAACACCCCCCTAACTTAAATATTAATTAAATAAATCTAAATAATATTTCTATTATGAACTAAATTAATCCTATTTAAAACTAAATACTTACCTTTAAAATAAACCCTAATATAGCTACAATATAAATAATAATTATATTGTAGCTATCTAAGACCTAGATTTGGAGTTTGGCGTTAGCCGTGAAAACCAGTGTTAGAGGCTCCTAACGCTGGTTTTAGGCTACCGCCGGTATTTGGAGTCACTCAAAATAGGGTCTAACTTTCACTTTTCAGCCGCGACTTTTCCATACCGCAGATCCCCTTACGTCAATTGCGTATCCTATCTTTTCAATGGGATTTTTCTAACTCCGGTATTTAGAGTCGTGTCTGAAGTGAGCGTTAGACATCTAACGACAAAACTCCAGCCGCAGGAAAAAAGTCAGTAGTTAAGAGCTTTCTGGGCTAACGCCGGTTTCTAAAGCTCTTAACTACTGTACTCTAAAGTACACTAACACCCATAAACTACCTATGTACCCCTAAACCGAGGTCCCCCCACATCGCCGACACTCGAATAAATTTTTTTAACCCCTAATCTGCCGACCGCCACCTACGTTATCCTTATGTACCCCTAATCTGCTGCCCCTAACACCGCCGACCCCTATATTATATTTATTAACCCCTAATCTGCCCCCCTCAACGTCGCCTCCACCTGCCTACACTTATTAACCCCTAATCTGCCGACCGGACCTGAGCGCTACTATAATAAAGTTATTAACCCCTAATCCGCCTCACTAACCCTATAATAAATAGTATTAACCCTTAATCTGCCCTCCCTAACATCGCCGACACCTAACTTCAATTATTAACCCCTAATCTGCCGACTGGAGCTCACCGCTACTCTAATAAATGTATTAACCCCTAAAGCTAAGTCTAACCCTAACACTAACACCCCCCTAAATTAAATATAATTTACATCTAACGAAATTAATTAACTCTTATTAAATAAATTATTCCTATTTAAAGCTAAATACTTACCTGTAAAATAAATCCTAATATAGCTACAATATAAATTATAATTATATTATAGCTATTTTAGGATTAATATTTATTTTACAGGTAACTTTGTATTTATTTTAAAAAGGTACAATAGCTATTAAATAGTTAAGAACTATTTAATAGCTAAAATAGTAAAAATAATTACAAAATTACCTGTAAAATAAATCCTAACCTAAGTTACAATTAAACCTAACACTACACTATCAATAAATTAATTAAATAAACTACCTACAATTAACCTAACACTACACTATCAATAAATTAATTAAATACAATTCCTACAAATAAATACAATTAAATAAACTAGCTAGTACAAAAGTACAAAAAATAAAAAAGAACTAAGTTACAAAAAATAAAAAAATATTTACAAACATAAGAAAAATATTACAACAAATTTAAACTAATTACACCTACTCTAAGCCCCCTAATAAAATAACAAAGCCCCCCAAAATAAAAAAAAATGCCCTACCCTATTCTAAATTACTAAAGTTCAAAGCTCTTTAACCTTACCAGCCCTGAACAGGGCCCTTTGCGGGGCATGCCCCAAAGAATTCAGCTCTTTTGCCTGTAAAAAAAAACATACAATACCCCCCCCCAACATTACAACCCACCACCCACATACCTCTAATCTAACCCAAACCCCCCTTAAATAAACCTAACACTAAGCCTCTGAAGATCTTCCTACCTTATCTTCACCCTGCCAGGTTCACCGATCCGTCCTGAAGAGCTATTCCGATGTCCTGATCCAAGCCCAAGCGGGGGGCTGAAGAGGTCCATGATCCGGCTGAAGTCTTCATCCAAGCGGGAGCTGAAGAGGTCCATGATCCGGATGAAGTCTTCATCCAAGCGGGAGCTGAAGAGGTCCATGATCCGGATGAAGTCTTCTATCAACGGCATCTTCAATCTTCTTTCTTCCGGATCCATCTTGCAGACCTCCGACGCGGAACATCCTCTTCTCCCGACGCCTACTAGCCGAATGACGGTTCCTTTAAGGGACGTCATCCAAGATGGCGTCCCTCGAATTCCAATTGGCTGATAGGATTCTATCAGCCAATCGGAATTAAGGTAGGAATATTCTGATTGGCTGATGGAATCAGCCAATCAAAATCAAGTTCAATCCGATTGGCTGATCCAATCAGCCAATCAGATTGAGCTCGCATTCTATTGGCTGATCGGAACAGCCAATAGAATGCAAGCTCAATCTGATTGGCTGATTGGATCAGCCAATCGGATTGAACTTGATTCTGATTGGCTGATTCCATCAGCCAATCAGAATATTCCTACCTTAATTCCGATTGGCTGATAGAATCCTATCAGCCAATCGGAATTCGAGGGACGCCATCTTGGATGACGTCCCTTAAAGGAACCGTCATTCAGCTAGTAGGCATCGGGAGAAGAGGATGTTCCGCGTCGGAGGTCTGCAAGATGGATCCGGAAGAAAGAAGATTGAAGATGCAGTTGATAGAAGACTTCATCCGGATCATGGACCTCTTCAGCTCCCGCTTGGATGAAGACTTCATCCGGATCATGGACCTCTTCAGCTCCCGCTTGGATGAAGACTTCAGCCGGATCATGGACCTCTTCAGCCCCCCGCTTGGGCTTGGATCAGGACATCGGAGGAGCTCTTCAGGACAGATCGGTGAACCTGGCAGGGTAAAGATAAGGTAGGAAGATCTTCAGGGGCTTAGTGTTAGGTTTATTTAAGGGGGGTTTGGGTTAGATTAGGGGTATGTGGGTGGTGGGTTGTAATGTTGGGGGGGGGTAGTGTATGTTTTTTTTTACAGGCAAAAGAGCTGAACTTCTTGGGGCATGCCCCGCAAAGGGCCCTGTTCAGGGCTGGTAAGGTTAAAGAGCTTTGAACTTTATTAATTTAGAATAGGGTAGGGCATTTTTTATTTTGGGGGGCTTTGTTATTTTATTAGGGGGCTTAGAGTAGGTGTAATTAGTTTAAAATTGTTGTAATATTTTTCTTATGTTTGTAAATATTTTTTTATTTTTTGTAACTTAGTTCTTTTTTATTTTTTGTACTTTAGCTAGTTTATTTAATTGTATTTATTTGTAGGAATTGTATTTAATTAATTTATTGATAGTGTAGTGTTAGGTTAATTGTAGGTAATTGTTGGTAGTTTATTTAATTAATTTATTGATAGTGTAGTGTTAGGTTTAATTGTAACTTAGGTTAGTATTTATTTTACAGGTAATTTTGTAATTATTTTAACTATTTTAGCTATTAAATAGTTCTTAACTATTTAATAGCTATTGTACCTGGTTAAAATAAATACAAAGTTACCTGTAAAATAAATATTAATCCTAAAATAGCTATAATATAATTATAATTTATATTGTAGCTATATTAGGATTTATTTTACAGGTAAGTATTTAGCTTTAAATAGGAATAATTTATTTAATAAGAGTTAATTAATTTCGTTAGATGTAAATTATATTTAACTTAGGGGGGTGTTAGGGTTAGACTTAGCTTTAGGGGTTAATACATTTATTAGAGTAGCGGTGAGCTCCAGTCGGCAGATAAGGGGTTAATAATTGAAGTTAGGTGTCGGCGATGTTAGGGAGGGCAGATTAGGGGTTAATACTATTTATTATAGGGTTAGTGAGGCGGATTAGGGGTTAATAACTTTATTATAGTAGCGCTCAGGTCCGCTCTGCAGATTAGGGGTTAATAAGTGTAGGCAGGTGGAGGCGACGTTGTGGGGGGCAGATTAGGGGTTAATAAATATAATATAGGGGTCGGCGATGTTAGGGAAGCAGATTAGGGGTACATAGGGATAATGTAAGTAGCGGCGGTTTACGGAGCGGCAGATTAGGGGTTAATAATAATATGCAGGGGTCAGCGATAGCGGGGCGGCAGATTAGGGGTTAATAAGTGTAAGGTTAGGGGTGTTTAGACTCGGGGTACATGTTAGAGTGTTAAGTGCAGACGTAGGAAGGGTTACCGCATAGCAAACAATGGGGCTGCGTTAGGAGCTGAACGCGGCTTTTTTGCAGGTGTTTGTTTTTTTTTCAGCTCAAACAGCTCCTTTGTTTTCTATGGGGGAATCGTGCACGAGCACGTTTTTGAGGCTGGCCGCTTGCGTAAGCAACTCTGGTATCGAGAGTTGAAGCTCCGTTAAAAAAGCTCTACGCTCCTTTTTTGGAGCCTAACGCAGCCATTCTGTGGACTCTCAATACCAGAGTTATTTTATGGTGCGGCCAGAAAAAAGCCGGCGTTAGTTTTTCGGGTCGTTACCGACAAAACTCCAAATCTAGCCGTTAGGATTTATTTTTATTTTACAGGCATCTTTCAATTTATTTTAACTAGGTACAATAGCTATTAAATAGTTATTAACTATTTAATAGCTTACCTAGCTAAAATAAAGAGAAATTTACCTGTAAAATAAAAACTAACCTAAGTTACAATTACACCTAACACTACACTATACTTTAATAAATTATTCCTATTTAAAACTAAATACTTACCTGTAAAATAAACCCTAAGATAGCTACAATGTAATTAATAATTACATTGTAGCTATTTTAGGAATTATATTTATTTTACAGGTAACTTTGTATTTATTTTAGCTAGTTAGAATAGTTATTAAATAGTTATTAACTATTTAATAACTACCTAGCTAAAAGAAATACAAAATTACCTGTAAAATAAATCCTAACCTAAGTTACAATTAAACCTAACACTACACTATCATTAAATACATTAAATAAATTAACTACAAATAACTACAATTAAATACAATTACATAAACTAACTAAAGTACAAAAAAAAAGCTAAGTTACAAAAAATAAAAAAAATAGGTTACAAACATTTAAAAAATATTACAACAATTTTAAGCTACTTACACCTAATCTAAGCCCCCTAATAAAATAACGAACCCCCCCAAAATAAAAAAATGCCCTACCCTATTCTAAATTAAAAAAGTTCAAAGCTCTTTTACCTTACCAGCCCTTAAAAGGGCCATTTGTGGGGCATGCCCCAAAGAATTCAGCTCTTTTGCCTGTAAAAGAAAAATACAACCCCCCAACATTAAAACCCACCACCCACATACCCCTAATCTAACCCAAACCCCCCTTAAAATAACCTAACACTAATCCCCTGAAGATCATCCTACCTTAAGTCGTCTTCACTCAGCCGAGCAGCGATGGAACCGAAGAGGAGACACGGAGCGGCAGAAGTTATCCTCCAAGCGGCGCTGAAGAAATCTTCCATCCGATGAAGTGATCCTCCAAGCAGCGCTGAAGAAGTCTTCCATCCGGGCGATGTCATCTTCCAAGAGGCGCTGAAGAAGTCTTCTATTCGGGCGATGTCATCTTCCAAGCGGGGTCTTCAAACTTCATCCCGCCGACGCGGAACATCCTTCTTTACCGACGGACTACCGACGAATGAAGGCTCCTTTAAGGGACGTCATCCAAGATGGCGTCCCTTCAATTTCGATTAGCTGATAGGATTCTATAAGCCAATCGGAATTAAGGTAGGAAAATTCTGATTGGCTGATTGAATCCTATCAGCCAATCCGAATTGAAGGGACGCCATCTTGGATGACGTCCTTTAAAGGAGCCTTCATTCGTCGGTAGTTCGTCGGTAAAGAAGGATGTTCCGCGTTGGCGGGATGAAGATTGAAGACCCCGCTTGGAAGATGACATCGCCCGGATAGAAGACTTCTTCAGCACCTCTTGGAAGATGACATCGCCCGGATGGAAGACTTCTTCAGCGCTGCTTGGAGGATCACTTCATCGGATGGAAGATTTCTTCATCGCCGCTTGGAGGATAACTTCTGCTGCTCCGGGTCTCCTCTTCGGTTCCATCGCTGCTGTGAAGACGACTCAAGGTAGGATGATCTTCAGGGGATTAGTGTTAGGTTATTTTAAGGGGGGTTTGGGTTAGATTAGGGGTATGTGGGTGGTGGGTTTTAATGTTGGGGGGGTTGTATTTTTCTTTTGCAGGCAAAAGAGCTGAATTCTTTGGGACATGCCCCACAAATGGCCCTTTTAAGGGCTGGTAAGGTAAAAGAGCTTTGAACTTTTTTAATTTAGAATAGGGTAGGGCATTTTTTTATTTTGGGGGGGTTTGTTATTTTATTAGGGGGCTTAGATTAGGTGTAAGTAGCTTAAAATTGTTGTAATATTTTTTAAATGTTTGTAACCTATTTTTTTTATTTTTTGTAACTTAGCTTTTTTTTTTGTACTTTAGTTAGTTTATGTAATTGTATTTAATTGTAGTTATTTGTAGTTAATTTATTTAATTTATTTAATGATAGTGTAGTGTTAGGTTTAATTGTAACTTAGGTTAGGATTTATTTTACAGGTAATTTTGTATTTCTTTTAGCTAGGTAGTTATTAAATAGTTAATAACTATTTAATAACTATTCTAACTAGCTAAAATAAATACAAAGTTACCTGTAAAATAAATATAATTCCTAAAATAGCTACAATGTAATTATTAATTACATTGAAGCTATCTTAGGGTTTATTTTACAGGTAAGTATTTAGTTTTAAATAGGAATAATTTATTAAAGTATAATGTAGTGTTAGGTGTAATTGTAACTTAGGTTAGTTTTTATTTTACAGGTAAATTTCTCTTTATTTTAGCTAGGTAAGCTATTAAATAGTTAATAACTATTTAATAGCTATTGTACCTAGTTAAAATAAATTGAAATTTGCCTGTAAAATAAAAATAAATCCTAAGATAGCTACAATATAATTATTATTTATATTGTAGTTATATTAGGGTTTATTTTAAAGGTAAGTATTTAGTTTTAAATAGGATTAATTTAGTTCATAATAGAAATATTATTTAGATTTATTTAATTAATATTTAAGTTAGGGGGGTGTTAGTGTTAGACTTAGGTTTAGGGGTTAATAATTTTATTACAGTGGCGGCGGTGTAGTGGGGGGCAGGATAGGGGTTAATAAATTTATTATAGGTGGCGATGGTGTAGGGGGGGCAGGATAGGGGTTACTAGGTATAATGTAGGTGGCAGCGGTGTCTGGAAGCGGCGGTTTAGGGGTTAATACATTTATAAGAGTTGCGGCGGGGTCTAGGAGCGGCGGTTTAGGGGTTAATACATTTATAAGAGTTGCGGCGGGGTCTAGGAGTGGCGGTTTAGGGGTTAGTAACTTTATTTCGTTGCGGGGGGCTCCGGGGGCGCCGGTATAGGGGGTAGAACAGTGTAGTTAGTGTGGGTGCTTAGTGACAGGCTAGCAAGAAAGCTGTAAAAAAGCCGAAGAGCAGCGAGATCTGATAAGTGATAACTCTCACAGTCCGCTGCTCATCTCCCCGTACTTGGTGCGCGACTTTTTGACAGTTTTTTTTATAAATTAGGCGGCGATGTGAGGCGAGCTTAGGCTGGCGTATTGGGCCGGCGAAGACAGGTAAAATAGACACGTTGATAACTACCCCCCTATGTCACCACATCTCTCTTACACTTCCTATCTTGTCGAGAGTTGCAAGAGAATGACTGGGGGTGGCAGTTAGGGGAGGAGCTATATAGACAGCACTGCTGTGGGTGTCCTCTTGCAACTTCCTGTTGGGAAGGAGAATATCCCACAAGTAATGGATGAACCCGTGGACTGGATACACCTTTACAAGAGAAATAGCTTTGTTCCTTAAGGGGAAGAAATTGAAAAATGGTCTGGTCCTTAAGGGGTTAACACAGGTTACATCAAGATCCTCATCACATCCTTTACTCTTAAAGGGACACTGTACCCAAAAATTTTTGTTTGTGATTCAGATTGAGCATGAAATTTTAAGCAAATTTCGAATTTACTCCTATTATCAAATTTTCTTCATTCTCTTGGCATCTTTATTTGAAATGCAAGAATGTAAGTTTAGATGCCGGCCCATTCTTGGTGAACAACCTGGGTTGTCCTTGCTGATTGGTGGATAAATTCATCCACCAATAAAAAAGTGCTGTCCAGAGAACTGAAACCAAAAAAAAGCTTAGATGCCTTCTTTTTCAAATAATGATAGCAAGAGAACGAAGAAAAATTGATAATAAGAGTAAATTAGAAAGTTGCTTAAAATTGCATGCTCTTTCTGAATTACAAAAGAAAACAATTGGGTTCAGTGTCCCTTTAAGAACATAATTGGCATAAATAACATTACAGAAAGTACCAAAATAAGCAAGCAAGGGTTAAATTAATAGCACTTCAGCATCTGTATAGCAAGACACCACAAAGCACTCTAGTTTATATAGATGTTACACAGCCTGAAATTAAACAGTGATATTACCTTAATATGTTTAACCTGCTAACTGCTGTGTTGGGGCTGCTGGAATGGAAAACAATAAATGTAGATATACTGAGGATTTGTTTGCTATGTTTTACTTGTGCTAAAACACTAATGAAAGTTTCACAAGCAGGTGGCATTTTAAAGGGTTAATAGACATTTTGTATCTTTGCTGCAGCAGTGATTGTGGGCAGGGGGTTAATAGACATAGAAATGCCTCAATAAATCTGTATTTTGTGTATGTTCTGTGAATTCCAGTCCCAGCACATGAAGAGCCTGGTGTATTAACCCCCTGCTAAGCAAAGCCTCAGTATATAAAGGGGGGAAATTACACATGTTCCAAATCCTGCAAAACTACTGAGATGCCTGACTTCCTCACACACTGCATTCTACCTTCCCTGGTATTATATATCACATGACTTCCCCTTACCTGACACCTGTCTACACACTGCTAAACTTCATCATAACTGAAGATCATAGATAAGGATAAAAAACACTTACATACAGTAAGCTATGGGTAATAACAGAGTAAAATCAGAAGCCACAGCGTCCTCTCTGGGTGGAGTACTGTACTGCACAGAATAATATTAAACTTAAAGGACCAGTCAACACAGTAGATTTGCATAATCAACAAATGCAAGATAACAAGACAATGCAATAGCACTTAGTCTGAACTTCAAATGAGTAGTAGATTTTTTTTCTGACAATTTTAAAAGTTATGTCTTTTTCCACTCCCTCTGTACCAATGTGACAGCCATTAGCCAATCACAAATGAATACACGTACCATGTGACAGCCATCAGCCATTCACAAATGCATACACACTTATTCTTGCACATGCTCAGTAGGAGCTGGTGACTCAAAAAGTTTAAATATAAAAAGACTGTGCACATTTTGTTAATGGAAGTAAATTGGAAAGTTGTTAAAAATAGCTGCTCTATCTGAATAATGCAAGTTTAATTTTGATTGAGTGTCCCTTTAAAGGGCCAGTAAATGTAAATAATAATGTTACATAAATCTGCATATAGTGCAGAATTATGTAACATTATCTTAGTGACAACTTGAAAAATCAAAGGATTTGAGAAATGTTATCCCCCAAAGTTACACTTACCTCGTTCTCTCTCCATGCTCTTCTGATCAGATGATCTTTTTAAAAGTGGTTTGCGGGCGCTCTGTCTAATCAAAGCACGCCCAATCTCGCTATTGAACAAAATGTAGCTCGCTTCCACTCTGATTTGGTAGCAGGAACGCGCTACATTTAGTTCAATAGCGTGATCGGGCGTGCTGTGATTAGACAGCGCGCTCACAAACCACTTTTAAAAAGAACTGATCAGAAGAGCCTGGAGATGGGAAGTGTAACAATGGGGGATAAAATCTCTCAAATCTTTAGATTTTTCAAGCTGTCGCTAAGATAATGTTACATAATTCTGCACTATATGGATATTTATGTAACATTATTTTTTACGTTTACTGGCCCTTTAAAGGTGAACATGGGACAGACTTAAAGGGACAGTCTACTCCAGAATTGCTTTTGCTCAAAATGATAGATAATCCTATTATTACCCATTCCCCAGTTTGGCATAACTAATGCTATTATATTAATATACTTTTTACCTCTGTGATACCTTGTCTCAGTTCTTTTGACAGACTTGCATTTTAGCCAATCAGTGCTGACTCATAAATAACTCCACGGGAGTGAGCACAATGTTACCTATATGGCACTCATAAACTAGCACTAGCTAGCTTTGAAAAACTGTCAAAATGCACTGAGACAAGAGTCTGCCTTCAATGGCTTAGAAATTAGCATATGAGCCTACCTAGTTTTAGCTTTCAACAAAGAACACCAAGAGAACAAAGCATATTTGATGATAAAAGTAAATTGGAAAGTTGTTTAAAATTGAATGCCCTATCTGAATTATGAAAGTTTATTCCTTTAATAGACGGGGACAGGAAGCCAAAAAATGAAACTGTCACGGGAGAAACGGACATTTGGCAATTATGTACTTAGAGACATTCTACTGAAAACATTTCTATAATGTGCATGATTAACAGTTAAGCATTTAAAAGATGCATGAATGAAAACTTGAAGTGCTGGTAAAGTTTCCAATTTGTATAATCAGATCCAGAATGGAAACATGGATACAATTCTAATTCCCCCCCCCCACACATTTTTTTTTTTCTATCTAGGGTACCAAATGGACAAAAGTTGAAACCATTATATCACAAAAAAAGTACCTTTGAAGTAGATCGGATATTAGTATTTCATCACTATATTAATATGTTATAGTTATCTTGGTTAGAATGGATGAATTAAAATCCATCTAAACTATTGTTTCCATTCCGGATCTGATTATATAAATTGAAAACTTTACCATCACTTTAATTAAAAGATGTTCAGACTGAAAGTGAAACAGGAAGTAACATAACATAGTCACATAATAAATGAGGTTGAAAAAAGACAGAAGTCCATCAAGTTCAACCTATTAAATCTTAAAATACTTACAATAAAAGCTCCAGTTGATCTTAAATTAATCCCATTAATAAGGTAACCTATTTCAGTGTTTTTCAACCAGTGTGCCGTGGCACACTAGTGTGCCGTGAGAGATCCTCAGGTGTGCCGCGGCAGACTGACAACAGTGAGGGGGGGTGTCCCTCTTTCAAATTTTGAAATATTGGGAGATATGGGACAGGCTCATCAGGCATCATTTACAACCATGACATTGACATTCATTCACAGACAATCATTATGATTGTTTGTGAATGAATATCAATATGTCATGTATAGTTTGTAGGAGGCATGGCATGACAGCACAGCACATATATATAGCCTGTATTAGGCTACAATGTGTGATTTTCTAAAATTTTGGGATGGTGGTGTGTCCCGCAGGATTTTTTAATGTAAAAAAGTGTGCCACAGCAAAAAAACAAACAATCATATCCATGAATTTTGCTTCTAGCCAGAAATGTATCTAAGTTGTTGGCATAAACTACCTCCTTAGGTAATGAGTTCTACAATTTGATTGCTCTTACTGTAAAAAAAAGTTTATGTTGCTGGAGATTAAATCTCCTTTCCCCCAGCGTTACATTGTGACCTTGCATCACAAGCAACTTTCTTGGAATAAACAGAGTTTCCACCGTCTCTGTATATGGGCCTTGAATATATGTATATAAAGTAATCATGTCACTTCTCAAGCACCTTATTTCTAGAGAAAACAGACCCAGTTTGGCTTACCTCTCCTCATAGCTTAAATTCTCCATTCCCCTTATTAGCTTTGTGGCCCTTCTTTGAACATTTTCTAAGTCTGCAATTAATTTTTTGAGATTGGTCCCCAGAACTGCACTCTATACTCAATGTGAGGTCTTACCAAGGAATTATATAGTGACAGAATTATGCTTTCCTCCCTTGCATCAATGCCTCTTTTAATATTATTAGTATCTTATTAACCTTAGAAGCCACTGCCTGCATTGTGCACCCAGCTTTAGCTTGTTATGTAATACTACTCCCAAATCCCTTTCCTCCTCTGTTTTTCTAACTGTAGTCCCATTTAAATAATAGGTTACCTGCTTATTTGTGCTTCCAAAATGTTGAACCTAGCATTTTCCAGTACTAAATCTCATTTTCTATTTACCTGCCCATGACCTTACTCAACTTTGTATCATATGCAAAAATAGAGATGTTTTTATTGAATCTTTGTTCCAAGTCATTAATACAAATATTAAAAAGAACAGAGCCCAGTACTGATCCCTAAGGGATTCCACTGATTACCTTTGTCCAATCTGAGTATGATCCATTTACTACTACTTGCTGCTCCTTGTATATGAGCTAACATATTCAGTTATTCCCAGTCCCGTATATTTGTTTATCAGCACTGGGTACTACAAAAAGTGCCAATCTAAGAATTAAGAGGCTAAAGCATAGAAGGGATCTGATTGGAATAGTCCCACCTGTAATTGCTTGACTGTCAATCAAACTCATGTATAAGAGTGTATTTGCCAATCACTGGTTAAGTATATTCTGAGACTGGCACCAGCAGGTGTGTAAGTAATGCCAAACCCCATGTCAAAAAAACAGTATTTTGTTAACCTCCTAAATATAGCAAAGTGCTTCATAACAGTACAGTCCCAGCACAATACTGACTTTTATTTCCCATTAACAGTGAAATGTGCCTTAGAAAATAACAAATTGTGCAAAGGTGCAAAGTAAAGTCTGTCATATTCAAACAGACCGTTCAACTGTCCCTATTTGAAGCTCAACCCCACTGTCCTTGTGAGACAAATGTCCCTATTTGAATAATTTCCCTTAGCCCCACCCACAGAACATCCAGACAAAGCCACAAATCACACAGACACACCCACAAATCACACAGACACACCCACCATCCTGCCTACTAGCCACCCATGATCCTATCCCTCCCAATATGGCTTTACCCACAAAATAGTAACAGCCCCAATCAACCTCCTGAGTCCCTGATACCCAGACACAAATGTTGTGAGATATGTTGAAATGAGAGAGATAAACATAAGAGGAAGTCAGATGCAAATAGGGAATATAATTAGTGGTTCCCTTATACTATTATAAAGTATACAAGTTTCCAGAGAGAACATGTTGTGGCCTATAGATATTCCTGCACTGAACCATTCCTTATAGCACCTGCATTAATTATGTGTTATTCACTAACTTCAGCCACAACTAGGTGAGCACTCAGTGTGTGTATGGGGGGAATTAAATGCCAGCGGTCCCTTGACACAACATTCAACTCTGCACTTAATATAAACTACACAATGTATAATATTTAAATATAAAGTATTTACCAACTATAATCAAACCTGCACTTATCATTAGTAGCACATTGTCATGTGTACAGTGTATGTGCTACATTCTTGTAAATACTTATGTTACATGTCTTAAAGGGTCATGAAAGGTAATAATATGTGGGAGCTGTACAGCTTTAGTTTACTATTGCCAGACCAGGATGTGTTTAAACAAATCCATTACAGTTGTAATGGTCTGTCTGCATCAGGTGCACATGCCCAGGTGTTGGTTGGTACATGGGTCATTCCATGTCAGATGTACAAATATAGGCTGCCTCATTATTTTTATTCTTCTAAAACCTGGGTAGTTTTTCTTTCATATATCTGGAGTGACAGATGACAGTGACCAATGCTTAAGTTTTCCTCTGTATTTGTACATTGTCTTCTCTTTTGGTGTAGGAGGGAAGTTAACTCTTTAGATACATGGAAATATATATAAATAGATTCAGTTAAGTGCACTCTCACTCCAATCCAAACAACTTGAGGGTGCTTAAGTGGATATTATCTCAAATAAATACAATGGACCCAGCACTCACTCTTCATCTGTGTATTTATTAGTGACGTTTCGGGGAACAACCTTCTGAGGAAGGGGTAGGTTGTTCTCCGAAACGTCATTAATAAATACACAGATGAAGAGTGAGTGCTGGGTCCATTGTATTTATTGGATATATATATACAATATCCCTTCTAGCACACATAACCTACACACTCCTCACCTGTTCTGCTGGCAGTACGTATCCTCAGCTACATCAGCAGATTCATCAACAGTGCAGCAGCAAAGCAGCCTCCTGAAGAACTTCTTCATTTTGCTGTATATAATCACCTGCCTCTTGTGCAGGCACCCACTTGTAGCACAAAGTGCTCCCACTATCTGCTCCCTAATACCCAATAGCAGATATATAATACAATTTAATAAAAAGGCAAAAGACACCTAAATGTCCACAAACCACAAAAAGCACTTCTGTAACAGAAGCAAAACTAGCTCAACTGACAGGTGATTCAACCAACATCTCAAGTGCAGGAACAAAAACCAGCAGCCAATCAGAAGTGAGTGCGCACTATGAGGTCACAAGGTGAGAAGCTGAAGAGTGACAGAGCTTGGTTTTATTATTGTCTGAGTAGGGCATCTTAAAGGGACAGAAATCAGTGGAATTTAAAAAGCAGTGTATATTAAATATATAAATATATTGACAGTATACTTGTGTTTGCAGTATTGTAGTGATACATTTTAATAATTGTTTTGCAATCGCATCTCTACTGTAAAAATGTTTCCATCTGTTTTTCACATTACAGTGTTGTAAATATAAATACAATTTTCTCTCTGTGTTGCGGTAACTTTCAAATTAAACTTTATATTCCTTTAACCTCTTCCCTGCTCAGCCAGTTAACCCCTTCATTGCTGAGCCATTTTCACACTCCTGTGCTGGAGGTGTTTTCTGCTGTTTGGCCTCATTTTTTACCCATAAATTCCTTGCTGTTTTGAGCAGAAAATGCATTTTTAGAAACTAACTTTAGTTTGCAGGAATATCACAGTATAGATAAACATCATCTTACAATAAAGAAAATACATTTGTGTGTCACTTTCTATGGCATATAATGCAAATAGCAGCATGAGAGTCATTATTTCCTAAATATTTCCAACCCAAGCTACATTGTTCCACATTTAGCATCAGTTTACCTTCCTACAACACAGAAGTGTATCTATATTTACCTATATGTTCAATAACAATCAGTAAAGGAAAATCAGACAATAAAAATGCATTATTTTTGGCACTATTTACCATCTAGCATTTTATACAATGGGGTCGATTTATGTAGCAGCGAATGCTGCTTCTGACCCACTCTGCTTCAGTTCCATCTGAAGCGGAAGTTAAGAAGCAATGGTCTTAAGATCGCCGGCTCCTTAACTCTTCCACCACCTCTGAAGTGGCAGACAGCAATCAGCCCGATTGAATACGATCAGGTTGATTGACACCCGCTGCTAGCAGAATCTGCAGGGGGCGGTATTGCATCAGCAGTTCACAAGAACTTCTGGTGCAATGATAAATTCTGACAGCGTATGCTGTCGGCATTTATCGATGTGCAGCGGTCATGATCCGCTATATCGAATCATGTCCTCTCACACAATGATAAATTGAGCCCAATGAGTAAATATAAAATATCTATCCACACAAATATTAAATATATTTCAAACTACACAAAATTCTGATTTCCAAGAGGGATGGTTTAACCCATATTGTCAATCAGCTCCAAAATATTAAAAACATAAAATATTTTTACAAAAATCATCCTATATAAAATGTTATAAAATGTTCCATTTATTTTCATTCTTTTATTTTTTATTAGGCAAAGATTGATCTAAAAGCCCTAACAAAACTACAATGTTATTATAAAGGCAATCACTTAATTACAAATATGACTTGACTACAAATATATGATGGGACCCCAGTCTTTCAAATAAGGGGTCTTATTATATACTTTTATCATGAGGGGGGTGATAAAGACCTAAACAATGCTAGGACCCCTGAAATAGAACTGATGCAGGGGGTATTTGTCATTGTTATGACAATCAGCTGTCAGCGTGGCAGACACAGGTCCCATTTGAAAGAACTGATTGCCGTTATCAAAGCCGTAACAAGTTTGTCTATGTATTGTGTGAGGGCTACTAAGGGCATACGCACCCTTGATGCTCCATATGCCTATGGGTCTGATCACTGATGCCACAATCTCCTGCCAGAATGAAATGCAAAGATTACCCAGTATGCAGATCAGAAGAGGGAATAGATCTGCATGACCATAGTTGCCAACATTTCAAAAGAAAATCCAGAGACACTTTGGAGCATAGCCACGCCCATTTAAGGATTGTATAGCCCCACCCACTCCAATCCACCTCAAAACAAGCAAATAAAATTCCAGTAGTATAATTTAGCCATACTGATTGCTTAAAGGGATAGGAAATAATATTACTCTCGTGATTCAGACAGATCATTTCATTTTTAAATTTACTTTTATTATCAAAATTACTTTGTTCTCTTGGGTACCTTTGTTGAAATTAACATGTACATATCCTCAGCAGTAGCTATGCACTGCTGGGAGCAAACTGTCAATTGGTGGCTACACATATGTCTTTTGTCATTGGCTCACCAGATGTGTTCAGGTAGCTCCCAGTAGTACACTGCTGATCTGTAGATGACTTTAACTATGTGTTTTATCATTTTTGGGGTTTAAACACTTAGTTATATGCAAGCAACAGTTCAATAATAAATGTGCTAACATATTCAAGCATTTTCTTTTTGTTCTGTTACAACCCTTTAATGCAGGTTAATTCATGAAGCTTCTTATCTCCTCCCTTACTCTTGAGCACATAACTGGCAATTGGAAGAATAACTTTAAAGTACCAAACCAAGCAAGCAAGGGTTAAATGAATAACCTTTCAGCATTTGTACAGTGCCTCTTCTTCTGAGGCTGATTTTGGCAGGAAAGTTCTGTAGGCCGTAGAGCCTGACCAGTAATGCACCTGACTTAACCGTTTGTCCCCCCTCATTACATGTTGTCTTGTGAGCTTTATTGCTTGGGTATAAATTCCCACTATACAAAGAACAATACTTTATAAATATGTTACATAGCCTGAAATTAGACAGATATTACCTCAGTATGTTTAACCTGCTAACTGCTGTGCTGGGGCTGCTGGAATGGAAAACAATAAATGTAGATATACTGAGGATTTGTTTGTTATGTTTTATTTGTGCTAAAACACTGATGAAAGTTTCACAAGTAGGTGGCATTTTATGAGGTAAATAGTTACCTTGATATAAATATAACCTTGTCTTATAAGCAATAAATGCTTAATTATCTGTTTTTAAAAAACTATCTATATATTTGTTTGGTTTGTATATCAACACATCCCACAGGCTTGTAGCCATTTCCGTTATATAACCACTATTAGTGTTTCACTCCTGTGCTTTAGCACTTATATTTGAACTAAATTTTTATTTTCAATTTATGTATTTTATTATAGGAAGACAGTTAGCTCTATTTGGAGCGCTTCCCCATACCCTCCTATTTTCCATTTTCGTTATGTCTCACATTTTTTGGAGATTTGTGTGTAGACCTTTTGGGGTATTAGCTTAACACTGTCACTCAGGTAGGCACTCACACCAACAATTCACTAAGTTTTACTTTTGTTACAAATCTCTCAGGTGTTTATAGAGCCTTACTAGATCATAATGGAAGTTTTCTCAATAAGAGAAAACATAATTTCAAAAATGAATACCATTGAAAATGTTGAAACACGGGGGGCGGAGCTAACCGCCATTCAGGACAGTCGCATGTTTGTGGAGCTCTGCTAAGAAGTACACAAAATACTGTGATATTTGCCCCTACAACGGACTTAATCCACTTTTGCTGACTAAACTTTGTGCTCCTGCATAAAAGTGACCTCTCAGAGACTCCACAGCGGTGTTTTGGCAGCACCTCTCACTTACTTTTGGGCCTCGCAACTTGTGACGGAGATCCACCATATACAACACCCGCTATTCCACACCCAAGCTTTTGTCCTCCGGAGGGTCGGGGCTCCGCTCCGAGGACCAGATACCCGAGGGCACTCACTTTGGCCGACAATAACTGTACCTCAGTTCTCAGAAGCCTGCGACCGGATTGCCGTGGAACCTGCTCCGGACGTGCAGGGAGTACGCCTCGCATATCCTCCTATCAAGCAGGCCAGCTACACACCACTACTGCACCGGAGGGTCGGGGCTCCGCTCCGGTACAGCCACATCACCCAAACTGCCAGACCGAGACCTGTGTGAGGCCCTGCTCGTAATTGCGCCAGTGCGCCCACGTGGCCCTTAGCCTCTCCGGGCCTACTAAAGGTAAAGACCAGCACGGAAGCCTTGCGGAGCTTGTCTCTATTGTGTCGGAGGGCCGCCAGGAAGCCCACACCAAGCCCGGCTACCTCTATATCTGCCGCTCCGTCTGGGAACATCGCCCACAGTC